>NW_020664419.1:40359255-40368349 GCF_002925995.2 Terrapene triunguis | reverse complement strand
TTTATCTCTGAAGCAGACGACTTCTCAAAAATTGTAGACCAGTGTTACAATAGGAGCGTTGCATGAATGTGACAAATAGTATGACAGAGCGAGCGAGGAAGACTACGTGACTCTATTAGTACTCTATTAAATACCAGAATGCATGCTATTCCCTAGAAAAAAATAAATATGAATTAAACATTGAAAATATACAGTGAGACTTGATAAAACTTGGTGTGACGCCATCCTGAAGTAAACGACTGCCAAGGTCTTATTGGTGAGAACTGGTAATTCCCAAAGCTAAGTTAAAAAAACAAAATACATTAGTGCTTAATAGTAGCAGCTTTGCAGCTGGAAACAATTTCAGAGAACAAAGTACACATTCATTCCCAGTGGAGGCACAAGCCATAGATAAAAGATAGTGTTCAGGACAAAAAACTTTGTCTATCAAAATTTTTACAGGTAAAAAAGTCTCTTTTTTTTTTTTTTGATTTGTTGGTGGGGGTGTGTTGAGGAAGAGAAGGCTGAATGTTATTCCTGCAAGTCTAGCTCCAGTATCACTGCCTCAAAAACAAGTTAAGTAAAGCCTGTCCTCTTGCGCCTCATTCAACATAATACAATAGGCACAGAAGTTAATTTTAGCCTGTGCATGATAACAGTAGCATAGGTAGCTATGTAAGAGCTAGATATTAATTAGTATTATTGTAATGCACACAAAAGATGAAAACACATTCAAGAGATCATATTCCAGCAGGCATTTAGACCATATTAGATCTTTTTCTCACGTTTTTCTCCTTACCATTTGCCATGATGCTATTTCTTGTGACATTATTTGGTCATTCAGTGCGCTTGTTTCATAGCAATTCTGATAACTCCTCTTCCGACTGGCTGATTGCAGCCTGACCATTGATAAAACCATGGAGAGAATGTTATAAAGCTGACTTCAACCTCCTAGCAATGGCAAATCATTGCAAGGAGATGTACAATTCTTACACAGTAAAACAAACACCTTGAATTCTTAGTGAGACCTGAGTTTAGATTCCAGTAGGTGTTTCTGTGTACAAGAAAACTTGGAATTTCTTATTCTCTTCCCACATTTTCCCCAAAGCATGATGAATCAGATATTGTACTCATCCGCTATTCAATATCTACTCTAAAATGCACTTTTGAAAAGAATAAGCACCCTGGAATCACAAACACTCCTACAATGCTCCAATCTAGGCTTTCAAATTATCTAGTAATTAAGAGACTCCTTGTGCTCCAGATATCTACAATAGAAATTGAAATTTTACTCTATTTTCTAGGAGGCTAAGTGAAAATATTGTTTAATTATAAATCCTGTTTGAAAATGTCCAGTTGTCTGTCTGCTAAAGTTCAGATATAATTTGAGAGAGGGATCTTTGTAACAGAGGCCCTTACTCACATGATTGTGCCTCCTTATATAGAAAAATATTTCATTGATTTCAATTACAACTTCATTACAACAATCTGTAACCCACTAACCCTCCTTTGTCCTATGACTGCAGAAGTATTAATTGTCCACTTCATCTTGAACAGTCTCTTGCAATATATGTTAACTCCTTATGCTCCAGACTCTGGCCTGGTCTACACTGTGGAGTTAGGGTCGATGTAAGACAGCTTATGTCAACCTACCTCTGCAAGTGTCTACACTAAAATGTAGCTCCTACCGATGTAACTCGCCCACTACACTAACTTAATAACTCCTCCGCCGCAAGAGGCATAGTGCTTAAGTCGATATAGTTAGGTCAACACAGTGTCAGTGCAGACACTGCAATGACTGTTGCTGCCTTTCAGAAACCATCCCACAATGCCCCACACTGGCAGTTAAATCAGTGCAAGTGCTCCTGGTGAGGACATGCACCTCTGACACAAGGAGCATACTGTGAACATGTAAAACCGATTCAAATACTGCAGTGGCTGTACAGCAACATAGCTTAGGTCAACTTAATTTTGTAATGTAGACTTGCCCTCTATTACACCTTGTATTTAGCTGTGACATTCATTTGAGAGATGATTTAAAGGCTTAGGTCTTTAATATAAATTCATTTCCTGTAAATGTGTATGCTATTTAATAAACTAATAAACTATTTGACGCCACGTATCACCCCGATATGGATAAACCTGCAGGAGCCTAAGCATGTGCCAACAAAACTTCCACCAATTAAAAATAGGCGAGTTACCGGCAAACAGCCCTAAAAGTGGACGGAGGGAGGATGGGCAAAAAAACTTGTCTAGTCTAATCCCATATTCATATATTATGAAACTATTCTTACCTCATTGCTAGTTGTATTGTGATTAAACTAATCACATTTTAAAACAAAAGCCTTTTTATTTATTTTCATTTTGCCTTTGTTTTTGATTGTGCATGAAAGGGATCAAGTCTTTAGAGAAGAGTTTACTGTAAATAGGAAAAATAGCTCAGCAATAATCATTTAAAATGAAAGTATCATTTTACCATAGATACTCTGTGAAGAATCTGTGGTGGAATTATGTCATCTGGAATAAGTAATGTCTTTAATCCAGTTATTCCATCCTTTCTTTGTTCCTTTTAGTATTAATTCAAATTTCAATAGTATTGGAAAAACACAGCTGTTTCTAGTTGTAAAGTCTGTTATTTCCCTCGTATTTACAGAAATAATTGATTCAGTGAGATGTAATCTATAAATCTGGCTTTTAAAAACAAAATTATATACTGAACCATGTTTGTCCAAGCTCCTTCTGGCAAACATGCATCATTAACCCTCTTTCCCATCCATACACATTTATATGTTTTGAATGTGATCAAAGGGACACTATCAAGATTTTAGGCACAAATATTAACCTTCACTGAAGTGGTCACTCTCCGGGGGAAAGTTCTCCAGATTCAATTCTAAGCAATCCAGACCAGAACTCCCTTGTGTGTGCATATATCAAAGGAAGGTTATGGTCCTTTGTGTCTTGTTTTTTAAAAAAACAACAAATGAAACACACATTGAGACCATACACACACATATATAATTTCATTGTATTCATTTTTTTTAAGAAGAGACCAAGGACGATGTACTACATATAAAATATTTGATAGTATGTAGTAGTATAAAGGCATGTAGGGTATAAAGATGATATCAGCATGATTTTGGGATAGCAGTTTTACACATAGTGTCAAACCAAGAGTAAGTCATGCAGACCATCCTAAAACCTTTATACCTCATACAGAATACATGATGTTGTGAGATGCCACGTGTTACAGAAAAAACATTTTAGTGAGGTTTTAGAAATGTTATTGACCTACTTTTCATATCCCTCTCCCTGTAAATCCAGATGCTCCAGTTATCAGTGCACCTACAGAAGGTTCAGAGGAAGCATAAAAATCTCTAATAATAACCTATGCCTTTCAATCCCATCATCTTGGGACATACTAAGACTGATAGCTAGTTCTGGGTCCCATTGGGAAGCTATGACCTTCTCATTCCCAAGTGGATAAAACTCCCAGTTCTAGGCCTGGAGGGTCTGAGATACCAGAAGCTTTAAATTCATGACATTTTTATGTATGGAAAACCTGTTACTGGTGCAAGATTGAATGTTATTTGTCCTAGACTTCAGTCGGGTGTCATTTTTTGTGTGGGAAGGAGAAGCTCGGTGAAGAATGCTAGTTAGTTAACAGTAAAATAGCCCAAAATGCATGTGTTTACTTATATGCTTGATTCTCATATATACTAAGGTCCCTTTACACCAAGTACAGTGGGAAGTAGTATAATATAAATTCTCTTTAAGGCCCTTTTATGCTGCCAGACCAGTGTGAAGGGGGTCTTAGTGACTATTAGAATCAGGTCTATATATATAATATTACACACACTACTCCTGAGGGAATTCTGAGGCAAAAATATAAAAATTCTGCACACAATATTTTAAAATTCTGCAAATTTTATTTGTCAAATAAATGTGAAGGCTCCAGCCTGGCATTGGGGAGCTCAGGCCACTGGCTGCACAGAGGTGGGAGATCACTGTGCAGCTCCCCCCGGGACATGGAGTCAGAGGTGAGGCTGCACCCAACCCGGACGCAGTACAAGGACTGGGCCTGCCCCAGAAATATCCCAGGGCCCTGCCCCTCTGTGCCAGGTCCACCAGGTGTGGGCAGGCAGGCTCAGCAAGGCAGGACCCAAGTGTGGAGGGGCTTAGTGTGGGGGGATCCTGGTGTGGGTTGAGAGGGTTCTTTGTGGGGCACTCTGGGTGCAGGTGGCTCAGGAGGAGATCCGGGTGCAGGGGGATCTGGATGAACAGGGGCTTGTTGGGGGGGGGGTCTGGGGGGGATGGGGAGGGGGGCGCGGGGGGGGGGGGCCAGGTGAGGGTGGTGGGGGCTCAGTGGGGGGGTGTCTGTGTGTGGAGGGGATAGAGCTCGGCAGGGGAGCCTGGGTGTCTGGGGCTCAGTGGAAGGTCCAGATGCAGCTGCTTGGGGCTCAGTGGGGTGGGGATCCAGGTGGCTCATCGGGGTGGTCCAGGTGCAGGGGGAGTGCGGCTCATTGGGGGGAGGGTTCTGAGTTTGGGGGTGTGAGGCTTGGTGGGAGGGTCTGGGTATGAGAGGGTCTGGATACACAGGGGTTGGGCTGATGGGGGAGCAGCTCCCTATACAGGGATCCCTGCCCTTGCAGCTAAGTAGTAATGGGTGCAGGAAGTGGGGAGGGGAAATTTGAAGAGCTTCCTTCAGCTGGGGGAGAAATCTGGGGGTGGGTCTGACCCAACCCTGGATGCTGTGCAAGGGAAGAGGAAGTCCTGTCCTCCCCAGCCCAGCTGGAAGTCCCGTCCTCCCCAGCCTAGCTGCACAGGGTAGGAGCCACCAGCCAGGTTTTTCCCAGTCCCGCCTCCTGCCCCACAGTTATTTACCTCTCTAATGGCTGCCCTGGGCCCCTGAAACATACTTCTGGGGAGGGTCGCATGACCACTCTTGTGGCTTCCCTTTGCTTTCCCATCAGAAAGTCATTTTTCTGTGGGGAAGCAAAGAAATCTGCGGGGGACATAAATTCTGCGCATTCACAGTGGTGCAGAATTCCCCCAGGAGTAACACACACACACCGCACATGGGTTGCTTGGAGGATGACAATTCAATTTCATGGCAACTTTTGAGATTTCAAAGGTTTCAAAAGATTTCACAACCTTTTGAACATTTTCCTGAAAACAGAATTGTGTCAAAATGTCCATTTTTGATTGGGAAAGTAAGTGTACATCCTGGTGGATGGTGCACTGGTCTGGGATTTCAGAGATTTAGGTTGAAGTCCCTGCTCTCCCTGAGTCAGAGCAAAGTTTTTCAGCCCAAATCATCCTGAATCTGGCACACCTGGGACTTAAACCAGGCTGGCCCACATCCAAGCCCAGAGCTCTAATCTCCAGGCAATAGAATCTCTCTCTTTCTTTCAGACTTCCCAATAAAAATGTCATTTAAACCAATTCATCTCCTTAAATGTTCTAACCAGCTCTAATGCATACTCTTTGCAGATTCCACAAAACAAAAGCAAATATAACTCCCCACCATCCCCCCCTCACATTGTGCATTATTCTGTTGGTTCCTCCTTACCAGTTAATTAAAAAGCCCTCTTCCAAGTTCTGCACTGACATTAGTCAATGATGCTTGTCTACGAACAAGAAGGTTTTGTAGTGAGTGTGCTGTTCAAGTGGAATTTTCTGTTATTATACAGAATAGCCATGTTCATTTCATCTCCAGACAAAAAATGCAGAGAAAAAAAATAAATGTTTGCCAGAGGAAAAAGAACAGCCTTGGATAGGTAAAATACAGTTTATTTATTTATTTATTTATTTATTTATTGGAATTATATCAAAGTAGTGTTTAAAAATCTTGTACATGAGTCATCCAAACTAACATTACCATCTAAGAAAATATGTATCCCAATGTCTGCTTCTCGGCAGAAGGACTATATGAAAATGCAGTGACCATTACTAATTAGTACAACATCACTGATCACCTACACACACACAACATAATGGAGATGGGGAAAATTAATGTAAGAAAATCACCAGATTCATTTGAAAGACAAAGAGAAAAATGTTTCTAGATACAATTTTAATTCAACAGCCCAGCAGGCTGCTTTGCTCCAGCCCTGGAAGGACTGCCCTGGCATATGGGGATCTTATGGTGGTAGAGAACCACCATAGTGGCTCCTTCACCCCCACGTCTATATGTCTGGGGCCAAGGCTTCCCTTTGGCAATCCTAGCAGCCATATTGGGGATCCTGGTAGCTGATTTAAGCTAGAGCAGCCCTGAGGCTGCTATGGAGAGCTGGCTACTACACATCTGGCCTAGGAGTGATTAGTAAATCCAGATCAACTTCCTTATCTGGTTCCAAAACATCAGAATTCTCAGGACCATTGCTTTCTAATTTAAGATGCAGTTGCAAACAAAAGTGTGTGTGTATGTATGTATGTATACTCACACACACACACACACACATACACACTATCTAGATATACAAAATGCAAACTGTTCTAAAAGTAACTTAACAGCATCCTTTAACACTATAAGAATAAGCTGATTTAAATATCATTAACTATTATCCATATGACACAAAGCTGCACTACAATAAACACAAATATCCACAATGCAGTAAGCATCCTTACATTTTGAGAAGCCTTCTTTGCATCCTTCATAGTAGAGTTCCAGTATGCACTATATTTGGTTAAATGCCACATGTAAGACATCAGTGGAAAAGACAGCATAATCTTTCCTTGCCTAAGGGATGAACAGCTTATGCAAGTGGGATATCATTAAATCCTTCAGTAAATCATTAGATTTTCTCAGTGTCCTACATCTATATATGTATAATTATATCTGCAGAGCATTGTAAAGCATCCTCTCCCTAACTTCAAACACCACAGAAACTACAGATGTTCACATTAATTCTTCTATGGGTGTGTTTGTCCACGGTAATGCCTCTTGCACTAACATGTAGCCCTTGTATCCATTGTTTTCTAGCTTTCCTTTTCTCTAACCAGTTTGTTAACTTTAATATGAAAATTAAAGTTGCTCAGAACTCACTGTGTATTATTTCCCCAAATGCATGTGAAATGAGTCACCGTCAGTGTCTTACTTACATCTTACATTTCTTCAGAAAAATTAGCAGTCACTCTTCTGTATGCTCAGTTTGTATGGACTGTCAGTCGGGGAAGTGATAGCCAGTGGGAAGATTACAATAAGAAAGACCCACTACTGGAATTCACACGTGTCATAGGCCTTTCAGGTGGAAAGCCTTCAGTTTCTGCTGGTGGCAATTACGGTGGAAACAAAGAAGTACCGGAGTCCTTGGATTCCCATGAGTATCATTATCCCTCTGTTTTATGGCATGTAGTAAGGTTCATTTTCACATGTATAACTTTAGCTTTCCCTAATCAAGAATTTTATTCTGGGCTCAATATACATAGGTGGAGATACTATACATGCATTCCTAGTATTAATAGATTCAAATAGCATATCACAGCTGTTAAAAATAACATTTGAGCACTCTTTGGGGTTTCAACTTGAAAGAAACCTAGGCTCCTGAAACTTGATTTTTACATTAGAAATTCAAGTTATGTCTAGCTCAGAAGATTCCAGTACAACTGGGAAACTAGTGAAACAACAACATCACAAAACTCAAGAGAGTGAAAAGTGTGCAAGTGAAAGGTGAAAAGGCTTTTTTAGTTTGACTACTTAAGATTGCTATTCTTAACACTATTCAACTTTAATGACTAAGTAACATTTTGGAGAAAAATGTTCTTAGAGATTCAACTGCCTGCCCTTTCAATGAAGGTATAAGAATTCACAGTATATCTCCTCTGAACCACTCAGTAGATCTCCTGCAAAAAAAGGGAAGACCAGACTTGAAATTCCTGGTATTTCTAAGGTAAAAAACAAGCCAATTTTTTTTTAAATGGGAAAGAAAGAAAGAAAGAAAGAAAGAAAGAAGAGCTCACAAATGGAACATGTCCTCATTGTGAACGGGCTCTCCGAAGATACTGTAACGTATTTGAATCTAATTTACTAAATACTACAATGCCTGCTGAAGAACTGGCTCAGAAGGTATTATATTCTCAGGACCTAAATACCAAATATTTCACTCTGTGCCTGTGGACCAGCAGAGATTGTTGTTCATATTCTCTAGTGCTTTGAAGAGTTAACTTGTGGGATAAGCTCAGGAGATGCCAATATTTCTTTCAGCCTTCCAGACAATTATCTGAGCTGAGCTGTGACAATTCATTTCAGAACTGAAGTGTAGGCCAAGGCATCCAGATATGAAGAGAAAAATACTAAAATCTAACGCTGGGTTTTTAGGTCACATTGTGTCTGAGCAGGATTATAATGTGTTTTGGGTGCTGGCTGGGATGATTTAGTTGGGGATTGGTCCTGCTTTGAGCAGGGGGTTGGACTAGATGACCTCCTGAGGTCCCTTTCAACCCTGATATTCTATGATTCTATGATTCTATGGGTATAATATGCCTTCCAAGCCCTTCCGCACTGTGTTACATGGCAATAATATCAATGCTGCCCACATGGGCTAGATGAAGAATTCCAGGCAGGAAGTGGTAATGGTAATGCCAATGCCAGATTATTGTGCTATATCATATGTCCTTCAAAATCAAAGTTTCTTTACCCCTCATTTTAAAAGAGGCCATTGATTCCCTTAGGTCAGGAACAGGGCTATCACAAACACAATGTGCAAAATAAATTGGAAGTGAAGTGCCCATTTCACCTTTACATATCTTCCAGGAGCAAAAGCCCATCCCTTATGGGACACTGAGGCATAACAAAGATTATTTAAAAGGAAGATGGGTATATTTTGGGAAGCCTTCACACAGTGTTTTGAAAAGGAATACAGATAATTTATCTCCTTTCTTAGATTTTAAGATCTTAGGGATATGGACAGTCATTTTGTTCTATGTTTGTACAGTGCCTAGCACAATGGGTCCTGGTACATGACGGGGGCTCCTAAGAGCTACTTCAATCAATCAATCAATCAATCAATAACAATAAAGAAGAATGGTTTCAGAGTAGCAGCCGTGTTAGTCTGTATCCGCAAAAAGAGCAGGAGTACTTGTGGCACCTTAGAGACTAACAAATTTATTAGAGCAT
>NW_020664419.1:40343788-40356255 GCF_002925995.2 Terrapene triunguis | reverse complement strand
ATAAAGAAGAAATTATTTACAGGCTTTTTGATACTGTACTTTAGTATTTATATACTTCATAAATATGAATGGATTTATCCTCACAACATTCCCCATTTTACAGATGAGGAACTGAGGTTCAGAGAGATGTGAATGACTTGCTCAAGAAAGTCTGTGAGCACTAGATCTGAATCCCAGTCCAATACCTTAACGATAAGATTGTCTTTCCTCTATAAAACTGTCACTATAGTAACTGCCTTATTAAACATTTCCCTTATTAACATGGAAATGCAAACATCTGCCTAAAACAACCACACTTACTATATCAATAATATCAGCTAAGTATTTTTTCATTGTTTTTAAAAAGAAAATAAATATGAACTGTCTATTCTTGGTGACATGATCTTTTGGGTGACATGATCTTACACAGAGTTGAGAGGAAAGAGAGCTGGATGGTGTAAGACTAATTGTAAAAATTCCTTCTGGTTTTGCAGCAGCTCAAAGAGCAAGCAGTAGTAGTGTTAACTTGCACTGTCTTGAATATTATTTGGAGATAACACAATTGCATTGCCATGAGCTGGTACAACTTATCATTTCTTGCTTGCCATTGTTTTCCATGCAGAATTGCTTCTGAATATCTCAAATCACTGACACATGTTTGCAAAATTGCATGTCACGTAGAACCAGCCAAGGGATAAGGCATATCCCTACTGTACGGTATATAAGGATCAGCATAAATTAGAGCTAACACATGATCAGCCCTTCTGTGTGCAAAGAAGGATTTTCTCCCAAAGTAATTAGGCTTTTTGTGCAAATAGCTTTTTTCCCCCCATTACTTGTTTATAGAAGCCTGATCAGATACTAATCTCTTTATCATCTTTTTAAACACAGATTGTCTGGCTGTTGCCTAAGGTTTTTTAGCATGGTACTTTCATCATCATGAAACTGATAATAGTGCCTCAAATCCACAATTTTTTTCCTTTAACCTTTTCATTGCAGATTGTGATATGAAAATCACATATATTATTCCCAAGACTCTTTTTAATACACTTAGCACTTTGACTTGTGAAATACCAAGCTCTCTTTTTTAAAATGTCCTCTGTTTCTTTTTGCAGATCTTAATACTTGCAAAAGGTATCATGTCACTAGGGCTGAAAATTGAAGATCTATTTTTAATCACAAAATGGATGTAGGCAGAGACAGAACAAGCTTCCCACACTGTCCTTCCAATGTACTTCCAACCTGACATGGGGTGTGGGAGGCTATTTCTGGGGGTGAGATATGCACTTGCTATCCATCTCCTTTTAGCCATTAACTCCTCTTCTGAGAAAGCCAACTAAAAGGTGACAGCTGGAATGATGGTTTTTATGATGAAGATCTATCTACTAGGTATTGGACTGAAATCACTAAGGGCTTGTCTACACAGAAAGTTAGTGCATGGTAAGCCAGAGTGTTTAACATAACTAGCTGGCTGCTCACTATCTCGCTGTGTGGACCCTGTTACAATGCACAAAAAGTTCTGAAGTGTTCTTTGATAAGCTTCCAAACTTTGATATATTTGTCCAAGAACTGAATTTCGGTGTGGATTGATCCATCAATTTTCCAAGCAAACTATAATCCTTCTCTTCCCCCCGCCCCCCCCAATTTTTTTTCTAAAACTTATTCCACATTTTAGCTGCAAAATTTGCTGCACATCATAACCACAGCACATATACTTCATTACAAAATAATAAAATGTCAGAACTCTTTCAAGAAGCTAGAGGTGCTGGGCTGTGTCCCAATTTATTCTTTTATTAGCTACTTCAGTAGAATGATCTTTAATGAAGTGGTGATGGATTTCATCAGCATCTAATTAAAAAGGGTAGATTAGACAGTTTATTGTTGGAGGGTAAGAGATCAGGTTATGCCCCAGCAGGATTAGCTGTATTAGGCTAAAATACTGATATAGACTAATTTGTATTAAAAATAAAGTTTTTTCTGATGTATGGGATTTTTAAATGAGCTGTGTTGTTTTTTTATACATGAAGGTTTACACTGATTGAAGAATATATTTTCAAAGAACTTTCTTTTATTATGTTATGTGTGAAGTCTGCAGGGAAAAGAATAACAATATAGAACAATGACAACACAAGGGTTGCTTATAGCAACTATAACATACACGGCAATTATATATAAGACCTGGGTGTTGTATAAAACTCCCTAAAGAAGTCTGGATTTAATAAAAGTTAAAAACAAAAATAAAAAGACTGATGCTCAATGTTACTGTTTGTTACAAAATTATGCAAAGAACTGTGTTGATCATCTGGGGTTCAGTTCCACAAGATGTTGTGCACAAGCATGAGGTGAGGAGCACCTTCAGTCCTGTCACAGTTAATGAGAGGTGAGGGGTCTCAGAACCTCACAGGAATGCTCATCACCTTGCAGAATTAAGCCCCAGATTCCTGTTTGCTTTATGTTCTGTTAAGTTATGGTGCACATCCTAAACTCTATGAGCCAAATAGTGAAGTATAATATTGTGTTGGTCCATGTATCTTATTGCTCAGTGGCTCTTTCCCTCTGCTCCTGTCCTCCACTGTGCACACAGACTGCTTGGAAACTGTGCTTGTAACCACCATGGTGTGGTTTATTTACCATGTTCCCCCATCACCCTTAAAGCATTGTGCAGCCCCGTATTTACAATAACATGTAAGTCCTTAGCCCCATTAAACCAAGGTGAGGAGAGGGAGGAGATCTCTCCCTTCAAGATCAGGCTGAGATCCTGCCTTGCTTGAGATTTCTTGCTCATCTCTCATCCCTCTGCATATTCATTTCCTCCCGGAGCTAATGGGCTAATTAATGTTTTAACTTGCCTCAGCCATTCTAACTTAACAATTAGGCACAGTTTTGCCCTTCAGGTTTCCCATTCTCACCCCCCCTCCCACACCCCAGGGCGATTTAATTGGTGATACAGTGATCAGAGTAGTGGTACAGCGGCTGACTCCTTATCAGGGCCCCAGTTCAATGTGACTTAAGCACATGCTTAAAGTGAAATATGTGTTTAACTGCTTTCCTGAGTCAGGGCCCAAATTAACTTAGATTTTACTGAAAAGATCTTCCTTCCCCCCCCCCCCCCCCAACTGTGAACCCACCCTACAAACCCAGCATGGGATCTGAATATCAGACTGGTTACTCTCCTGTTGCAACATCACCAGTAATAAGAATTCTGTAGCTTGAATCTCATTAACAATTCTGTTGATGATGCATGAGCCAGGATACAATCCAACTCACTCTCCCACAGATGTCTTGGTTTCACAGTATGAAAAGGGAACAGACCTATTAAGTAAAAAAGTTCCATTTTTTTTTACATAGCCACTCTACAGACCACTTTAAACAAGACTGCCGCATGGAAATAAAGTAACCTCTGCACTCATTCTGTCAAGCTGCAATGATCCACCATGCTTTGAAAATAGGTTATCCTCATTTTTATTGATTTATTTAAAAAAAATTCTCTCTGGAATATTCCTTGGAGGGTTACAAGGTCTTTGACAACATGACAAGGCATGAAACAGAGACATATTAGGCAGTTGTAGTGGTAATGTATATAGTAAAAGAATCTATATAAATCCAGCATCTCATCAACAATTTGTTCCCAAATTTATGGTAGAATTTAATTCTACTGTTTAATATAATTATTCAGAAGATCTGGTTTTCATTTAACATAGATGTTTTAATGATTTAATGCTATGCTAAGAAAGTGGCAAGAGGATTTATGAGCATGAGATAGTTCAATCCATAAAGAAAAATCAGAACAGTAATTGAAATGACTCCTATTCACTTTTTTACATCAAAATAATAATGTTCTTGGTAGATCACATCATTTTAATTTTTTGGTCAGTTCAATAAAGATGTTTTAGAGATTTATTCTGTTCTCTTCTTGGTGTAACATTTACAAAGAACAGACAAATGGTGCAGGCTGAGTCAGTCATTGTTCTACTGACATAATACAGTACACTAATTCCCCATCTTATAAAGCCTGAAGGAATAACAAAATCATTCTGTTATAATGCCATGTGCAGATTTCCAAGCTAATCCTTATCTTTTCTCAGAGTGAAATAGGATAAAATACCTGTTTTATTGAACTCACTCTAATAAACTCACAGTATGGAAAGAAGGAAATGTTAATATTCATTTCCCTGGAAACAGAGTTTGCAGGAGTATCTATTATGCAATGTTTTAGGTTAGGAACAGAGTTCAGATCCTACTTTCTGCACAGTCAAAATTGATTATACACTGTGAATATGCAGTGACAACCTCCATGTTGTGACAACCTCCACTGGTATGAGTCTGGGTAGGTATCACTTCTCAAAAACTGACTGACTCACTTCTGTAAGCTTTCAATAGCAATCACCCAACCCAAATACTCTGTAGATTGTGGGACACTAGTTTGTTTTTTCCCTTATGGATGAATTTTCTTTTAGTGATTCTGAAAGTAAGCTACACTGAACTACATTCTGCTCTTTGCACACCTATTGCCACCCCACTGACTAGGGTTAAAGAGAGGAGCAAAGTGCAAAACAGGGCAGCATCTCACCCTTTTTAGTTCTAGTTGGACACTGCAAGCTGGACCACACGGCTAAATCCAGACCTGAAACATCTTTACTATTTCAGCATAAATTTCTTGTGTGCAGAGAATGTCAATTGTGCCAGATGCTGTTGTGATGTGGGCCAATGATAACTGCAACCAAGCAGTTTAAATTTAATGCATGCTGTAAGTCAGCCCTGAATCCCAGTAGCTCCCCAGGTTCAAAAGGCTCATGAAACTCTCTGCTTTGGAACCTTTTATTGTTGGCACAATCACTATTTTGAAAGAAAAAAATGAATGTATTGAATTCTGGTTCTTTTAATGCATCTATGGCAGCTGATGAGAATCGTTTGAAAATCCTGAGACTAAGCATCGAATACTATCCTCAGCCAAAAAACAGACTGGAAGTCCTTTATCTTTAAAACAAACAGGGTGCATTTGTGTGTCTTTCTCTTTTTTGTCTGTCTCTTTTGATTTAGTTTGCTTAGTTCATTTGCTTTTTGTTGTTTATTGCCTTTGAACTTCCCATGCAGTACATGTAAGTTTACACCTCAGATGACCTGTATGACTCTGATTAACATGGGCAAAGGTTGGAGAATGATCTAGATGTGCAGGGGAGCTTATATAAGGCCTATGCACCATATAAGTCCCATTTGAGCCTTTTAAGTTACTGATAAAGTCAAACTTCACAAGGGAGAAAGTCTGGACTATATACCATGCAGTTAGACGCTGGAGCAGGGTGGGAACGTCACTTGGTAACAGTACGAAATTACTATACACACTCGAGTGAATGGCAATGGGTAGTGCCTTGCCTAAATGCCTAAAATTGTCTTGTTAATTCAGCACCTCCAATTTATTCAACACATACGAATATGAGGAATCCAAATTCATATCAAAATGCTGTCAGGATTGTTTTCCCACATTGTATTACACTGCTCAAAGACAGCTATGTAGGTGCTGCTAACAAGCAAGATCTATTTTTTCTAGAGTCATAGACTAAAGCAGTTTGCAGGAGAGAGGGGGAGTTATACCATAGGGTGGTGTTTCAGAAGTCTCTCGTCATCCATTCCCATGCAGAATACGTATCACACGTTCCTTGATGCAAGATCTCAATGAGGTATTAAATCCAAAGGAAAGGGGCAGAGATAGAAAGAGAAGAGTATATTTATGAATGTCAAATGCAATTTATACAATCTTTATAAGAAAAACAATAAAAAAATCTCAAAAATAGTACAGCATGGGAAGCTGCAATATACCCAGTCCTTTGGCATTGTGTATCAGAAAAATATATGCATCTCAAGTTGATCTCTCCATGATCTCTCCATCCACAGCATATCATTTATTCCAAGAGACTATTAAGAGCATTTATGAAGTGCAATATGTTTTCCAAGATCTTCATCAATGAGAGTTACTGGTATGGACCTAGAGCAGTATATGAATTGAAATCAGGATAGCGAGTAGATTTTCCTGGTTTTTTTAACTTAACCCTTGACATTGGCATTTTTCAAATTGCTGGCAAATTAATGCTTAAAAGGATAAACACTGTGTATGTCTGAATTTTCCTGAGGGTTATGTTTTAATCTACATATATTTACTATCTCAGATCTTCATAGCTTTCAATACAATTATAAGTTTGTAGTTATAAGTTTGTAGTTATTATTAATTGTTGTAGAGCCTAGGACCCCAGCCATGGATCAGGATCCCATTATGCTAGGAGCTGTACAAACAAAAGATATTCTCTGTCCCAAGAGCTTTTATATTATTTTTGAAAAAGGTCTTTGCATTGTGTCGTATCCAGCCACTATTAACGTTTGGGATCTACATGTGTCCCCCAGGAAATTGCACAACTGGGCATAATGATTATAGCACACCCCTTAATTTCTAGCCTCAAGATAAAAATCTACAAGACCACCTCAGCAAAGATTCCATCCTTCTTAGCAAGATATTACTATAAATGTACTCTACTAACTTCACACTCAGCAAATTCATTTTATATTTGTCAGAAATTTCAAGCTGCTAGGCCTAGAGATTCCTACTAGGTTACCACCCACAACTGAATATCATAGCCATATTTTCATGCTTCTAGAATTCTTCTCAACCTGGTGAAAATCTTTGGCTGATTGCCACTTATCTACAGTTTTTTTTACCTAGTTTTTCCTTTGATATTTCTAAAGCAACGCCAACTATTTTGCTGGAACAACTTATTCCAGCCCTCCCAAGTGAAATAAGCTATATCGGCAAAAGAGCTTATGACTGTGTCTATGCTAGAGGCTTTTGACGGCACAGCGAGGTCAGTCACAAATCACACCTCATCACAACCATGACCAAGATATGCCAGCAAAAGTTTGTAGCATAGACCTGACTTCACACCAGGAAGGCAGGTGGGTTAAAAGAACAGCAGGGAATGTTATCAACTGTGTTCACAGTGGATCTTTGCTTCTAGGAGGATATGTATGATTAGAGAAGAATTCATATGCAGGAAGGCTGTTCGTTGTTTTAAATCCTTTTTTTTCTCTAAAGCTTTGTTCCAGTTGCTAAATAAAAATACTTTGCTTTTAAGAAGGTTGGTCAATTTCACTGGTTGTCAAAGGAAGGCTCATGCAGGTAGAATGGCTGAGACAGGTCTGTGCAGTAATAAGCAATTGTTATCCACCTGATCATGCATCCAGGTCCTGGTCGAAGATTCTAATAACTGTGAGATTCCACCAACACAGGTAATTCCAAGAAGCCAGAACCTTAGGCTTGCTCTTAGAGACAGTAGACAGTGGGCAGAGGTGCAGCGAGACCTGTAAGGTCACAGTTTGATTTAAAGATGGACCCAAACACCTCTGGTGTTCTGGGAGCGTTTAGATCTATAATGCTGGATCCAGATCCACCTCCTACTCTTTGGCTTAGATTTGATCAAAAACACAGGAAAGACCAAATTTCATTAGTGGAATTAAGAACTGGGAATTAGAAATCATCTCAACCCTTAACTCCTCCAAGGTCCCACCCATGATTGCTGGTTTTGAAGAGGCAACCCCAGAAGTATTGCTAACTTCAAGGGATCAAAAATCATTAAGTGGGACACCCTCAAGAGAGATCAAAAACATGAGTCAGACCCCCAAAACCATAAGATTGACCTAAAAATCATGAGATTTGAAAAACCATCTAAGTATGTTTTTTTTAGTCTGTCTTTTGACTTTTTAACTCCCCTCTATTCTTTTGCCAATGTGTGGGTGTGATAAATTGCAGGTTGAAAAGTCAAACTGGAATGCACAAGAAAATGCCTAGCTGATCAGATGCTGACTCCACTTACTCTTTCCTCAGCTGTGAGACAGATGAACTGCCATCCATTTCCTATTACTGTCTTGACTCCCTTCCCCCCTAATTTATTTCCTCTGATAAAAGAAGGGCGGGATGGTAAATAGTTTGAGAACCGCTCTTCTAATTAATGCATCATGATTCACACTCGCACATAGAACTGATATTACTTTTTTAGGGTCGATGAGTTACAGATATGCAAATTAAAGAACTTTACATTAACTCCTTCTTTCTGAATTTAGCTGAACAGGGTGCAGAGGAATATGTCAGGAGAGGAGGTCTTAGACAAAAATGAGTTTTGTACATTGCATACAACAGCAAAAGAGAAATAGCTCTGTCATTACATTTGAGTAAATTCAAAGGTTTTGTGCCGGTGGGGGAGGGAGATGAAACTGTCTTCTGTTCCTGATATTCCAATATACCACCTCAACAGTACTATACATATAACACGTTTTGGGGTCCAGATCAACATTCACCACAAAGCATCCATGATATACCTCTCCTTTCATATCAAACAGGATGGCAGACATGGGAAGTTCCCACACACCCTCACCCCATTATCCCAGAACTTCTGGGTCTGAAGTTGAGACCTGATCATGCCACTTTCTCCTCTCATTCAACACCTTGGGATTGTGGTGGATGGTGAACCCTTCTTTCTTAAGGTGCCAGACACCAGGTTCAACATACAAAAATGTGCCTGGCACAAGGAAAACACAATGTTTCTTAAAATTTCCACCATTTTGCTTCAGATGCTGGTCTGGAATTCGTACCTAAAATGCTGTCAGCTGAGCAGTCAGATAAAAATCTGCATCTTAAATTCTAATTTTAGAAATATCTATGTCTGGACATAGCTGGGTAAGAAATTTATCACTTAAATAGACAGGGTTTGGTTTTCCTCTCAATTGCACCAATTTTGCACTGAGGTAAATGCACTGAGTTCAGGGGCGACAGGCCAGGTCTACACTGAAATGTTCAGTTGACCCAGCTACATCGTTCAGGGGTGTGAAAAATCCACACCCCTGAGGGATGCAGTTAAGCAGACCTAACCCCTGGTGTTGACAGCGCTAGGTTGATGGAAGAATTCTTCTGTCAACCATGTTACCACCTCTCGGAGAGATGGATTAACTGCAGAGGTGGGAGATCCCCTCCCGTCACTGTAATGAATGTCTATACTGAAGCGCTACAGAGACAGCTGAGTTGTTGCAGCTGTGCTGCTGCAGCATTTCTAGTGAAGACATAGACTTAATCCTCACTTATATTGGTGTAAGTGAAATGAGACTCAGGCCCCTATTTGTTTAGTGAAACTGAAGCTTATAATGTTTTATTCTTTGGAACAAACTTTGCAGGCAAATTATACAAACACTCTCTCTATATATATATTGTCCTCAGATACAAAGTTACAGACTCAAGATGAGAGCAAAACAAATTTTAAAATTCTATAGGTTGCTCATCTTCCAGAAATGACAATGGAGCACATTTTTTCCGAGAGCTACAAAATGAAATGTTGATCTATGGCAAATATGTTTAAGCTTTAAAAACATAATTTTCACTGTGAAAAGCTTTTCTGAACATCATTTATGCTCAAATAAGCGTTTTATAGCCAGATAGGTTTTAAAACTTCAAACCCTCATATGAGCACCAGATCCTTGTGGGGCAAGCCACGGGAAGTTCAGTGAGTGGAGCTCGGGCACTGCCAGACGTTCACAGGGACAACACTGTGGCTGTCAGTTGTCAGGGTAAAACTATTTTGGTGATGGGTGTTTTTGTTTTTACTTTATTTTATTTCAATTGCTGAAACTCAGGTATATCTCCCAGGTTTTTGGTTTTTTTATTCCAGCTTTGGAGAAAATTAGCTTTCCACTTACATCACAGCTGTGAAATTTAGCTAATGGAGAGTGAGTTTAGGGTCATCTGCTAAAAATATTTCTATATTTCAGAGATGTAGAGTGGCCTAAGAAATCCTGTTTTAAGACACACACATGGGAGTTTTGACATTGATTTCAATGGGGGCAGAATTTGATTTTGGGTGATGGCATTGCTATTCTTAGTATGTACTTCATTCTGTTGTCATTGTTTAGAAACAGCTTCTGATTCTCAGTCAAGATCAGACCAACTCTTGCCCTATTTCAGAACAATAGAAAAACTGGGGAGAAGTTAAAAATGACAATTGGCATTCATCATATTATTTTTCTAAGCTCAGATAGTCTTCTGTGTATTTCTCTTATTCTGAAGTGCGCAGAAAAATCTGACAATGAAGTATTGCATACTATCAGCATTACCTTTTGTCTTCTAATTAAGAACTGACTAATTGCCATAAATTAGTAGATACTTCAGGCTTTTACAAAGTGTATAGAAGCCTATAGAGACTGATGCTATGCATATTGGCAATATATAGCAAGCAGAGAAGGTCAATTAAACTCTCTACCAGCTGCTCTGTAAATGGAGAGGAAAGCACATGTACTTTGCTTGTACTAAGCCTATTTACATAGTCATTAATTGCAGTCTGCTGCTCAAACTGTCTCCTGAACATGAAATAAGTGGAATTTAAATAAATGGATTGCTCTTAGTTCAGCATGCCCATTTGAAAAAAATTATATAAAGCTTTAGTTCAACAATGTAGATGCTATCCCCTGTTCTATAGCTTTTAGATATAAGCATTCAAAATCAGGGATGTTTCCCTATTTTCTTATTTTAAAACACAAAGTGAATCCATTCACTTAGAACAGTTTTGCAAATTGTGCCATGAGTGGAAAGCTTACTGGTGACAAATAGCCTCAGCAGAATTACACTTAGTCTTTAAAGTAACATGTCACAATTACAGTTCCCCCTTATTTAACGTGTTGTGCTGTTTTGGGTGAAAAAATACTGGACCAGATTCTGTGGTCTGGCTGTGATGTGCTACAAGAACAGGAAAGAAGAGAAAGGTGATTTTGTACCATGTTTGTGGCATCTGGATCCTGGGGCCATCTGTGGACAATTCTGCTCTACTGCCTGAGATACAACACAGCACCTCTCAGGCTCTGTGACTTATGCCTGACTACTCAGAGCCCCAAAGGGCCATTACAACAGGTAGGGATAGCCAGAGCACCAAGATGCTCCATCCATACCCCATTTTCCCCAGAAATACCTGTGTACCACGAACCAGCATGAGGGTGAATAAGAGCTACTATGCCAGTTGTGACCCAGCTAGGTATTCCTCTTATAGAAGGGTCTTACAGGTGGCTGGATAAGCAGAATCTAGCCCACTATATCTCTTTTGTTCATAAGGTCAGGCTGCTACATGTGACAGTGATGCTGATGATCTTGCAGATGATATTCCATTCTAGACCAAGGACTCTCTTATGCTGGACATTGCTTTCCTAAGCATTTTGTTACCTCAGGCACTTTTATTCCTGCAACATTTCACATCCGCTTACTCTTTTAAGAAGAGCTGTGTGGAGCACAGAGATTCTGTTTTGTGAAGGATTTTGAGATTTAGAAATTTGGCTTTGTTCCAAATCAGACCAAAAGCTGAACATTTCTAAATTCTCCACAAAGGAAAATTAAATTAATTAAATTAATTTTTTAAATTCTTAAAACAATTTTTGGGGAAATTAATTAAGATGTTTGCTTCAATTTTGACTTTTAAAATTTTTTTATATTGATAAGCAGATGTCAAATCTTGCAGGAACAATATATCATATTAATACAAAATTTTAAAATCAAAACATTTATTCAGGTGATGTAGAATCAGGACATTTCTACATTGTCAGAATTTTATTTTCCTGTTTTTTCTCTGAAACAAAATTTCAGTGAAATCAACACTATTTCAGGAAGCATTTTGATTTCAACAGAAGCTTATTCTCCAATAGAAAATGGTTCTGTCAAAGTTTTCCTGACCAGCTCTAATTTCACATTTCTCTTTTCAGAGACACTGGCAGACACATCATGTATCTGTGAAAATCTTGTATTTTGTGTACAGTTACAGCACAGATTTTACCACTATAATGGAGCCCAGAGGGAAAAAATGCAAAAGTATATTATCTACTGCTACTGAAAGTCTAAAGAAGGGTTTTTGTTACAAGCAGGGCTGGCGCCAGGCACCAGCCGAGCAAGCTCGTGCATGGGGCGGCAGATTCTATGGGGCGGCATTCCGCCCAATCCTAGCACGGCACGGCAACTTGTTTGTTTGTTTTGTTTTGTTTTGTTTTGTTCACCGCTCCGGCCGCCCTGTAGGGGGCGACGGCGCGGAGGAGGGGAGCGCCCTGCTGGGAACGGGCTGCGCGTTCCATCTGCCCCAGCCGGTGCCAGGTTTGTAGCAAGCCCGGCAGGGCAGCCCGCGTCCTTCCCTCCCCGCCGACTGGAGCAGCGCGGAGCCCTCCCGTGCCGTGCTAGGATTGCGCGGCGGTCAGGGCCACATGGCGAGCGCCCCGCTGAAGCCCTGGCCTCCCCCATTCTCTCTCTCCCCCCCCGCTCCCTCCCCCTCCCCCCTCTAGCCGGGGCATGTCTGCAGCACAGGGAGTACCCCTGCACCCTGGCTCCGGCTGCCCCGCAGGTTTTTTTTTTTTTCCTGCTTTGCCGCTCCGGTTGTGCTGCGGGTTTTTTTTTTTTTTTTTTTTGCTTTGGGCTGTTCAAAAAAGAACTA
>NW_020664419.1:40274383-40343688 GCF_002925995.2 Terrapene triunguis | reverse complement strand
GCGGGTTTTTTTTTTTTTTTTTTTGCTTGGGGCGGCAAAAAAGCCAGAGCCGGCCCTGGTTACAAGAGACATCTGTTACAGTTACTACACTAACTACATCTCTGACCCCTCTTGGTTTCTTCATGCGCACCCCCTCTCAGGTGTCAGGACACTAGCTGTCACCAGTCTCAAGGGTGCAGTCACATGATTCTCCCACTCTGAGACTGGGTCTGGTCTGCAGTCCCCTCGTAGTAACCATGATTACCTCAACAGGTCTGACTTAGGCTCAGACACTGCAGTTCTGTTTCAGGAGCAATGACAGTGATATCCAGTAAACCAAGAGCTTGTTTAAAGCAAAGTATTATTTATTTAGAATCAAAGCATTTAAGAGAAAACAATAAACCGCCTACACTCTTGCCTGTCTTTCCCTAAGATTTACCATTTCCTGGGAGCCAGGAAAGGCCTCAGTTGCTTTCAGACACTCCTATGGAGCTTCTTTCTGTCAGCCTGCTCCCTGACAGCTCTTGACCATTGACTCCTGCTCCTTGTCTTCTCCTGAGAAAGGCTTTTTCATTGTTTAGTGTTCTTTTGATCTCTTCATTCTTAGCATTGGCAGTTATGTCACTTTGGCCTGGGGCCTGGAAGAATGCTATTGTCCTGTAATTGCCTCCCCAGTGTTTGCTGGGAGGTTGCTTTTATATAGTTATTGTGTTGCATGTTTTCCCCACTGCCCCTTATTCAGCTAGAATAATACATTCATACGAGAAAGAATTATAAATTCGAGCTGGCAGAATTTGATTATTTTTTATCTTTTTGACAGATAATATTATTTGTAAGCTTTTTTTAGATTTTCATCTATTTAAATTTTCACAGTTGTATGGAATTATGGGGCAGGGAGGTGATAGGGTGCTCAGGGGGCCAGGTGGTCTAGCTGTTAGCACATCGGGCCTCTGGCCCCTTGCCTCTCTGTTGGGGTGGCACAGGTGCCTGGTTCCTTACCCTAAGCCAGGAATCTTCTGGCCTTCACCCACATCTGGGCCTCAGTGCTTAAGGGGACGTGGTAGCTAATGTTGGGGCAGCTCTCTGTACTTGCAGAAAAAAATAATGGAGGAAAGTGTTCTAAACACTGAGAAGGTACACAGCACTGATGAATCTGTGTTTTGAGAAATGATATCCACTCATCCACTAGCTCAGAGCACCAGGAGGCAGCACACAAGGGTTACAAAAAGATGAAGAATAGACCAACTGTAGTTTTGTGCCCCTGCAATTGGTTGCCATGAGCTTTTCTGCACTGGCTGTTATGTAACTCCTTGATACGCTAAACACATTAACGTACGAGCACTCCTATAACACAGTACTACTTCCAACACCTAGAAGATCTACTGAAGACTTTAAGAAAAACTTGGTGCCTTCTGTTAAAAATTTTCTCTGCTGCAGCAAAATGTCTGCCAAAGCCACTCTGCTTAGAGACAAGTGTCCTGACCACTCAGTAATCCTGCCCATGAAAATACTGAAAGGAGAAAATGTACGGTTTTCTACCCCCAAACATCACATTCTGTATTCGGTCTCTGGATCAAGGTATGGCTTCTGTCTTGTGAGGCTTTATCCTTGAATATGTGATCACTGACTTTGTGAAAGGCTTCATCTGTGTAGGGGAGTGAATTGAATTGTTACCATGTTGCAAACTATTGGGTGCACTATTTGCTTGGTATGTATTCTGAACAAAAAAGGGAGGAAAGAATGTCAGATAGTTAGAATTTCACATGCAATATTGCCCCAGTAACGACTGAATCACATTAGCCTATGTAATGCATGTGCAAATGGGTAGTAAGACTCAATATTGGTCATTTGAGTGTCTAAAGACTGCAATTGTGCATGCAATCATGGTACACATGCAGAAGTCATATTCACATTTGCCTGTACAGTATTTAAAATATTGGCCAGAAACAGACACACTGGGCAGGAGAAGGAAACTGGGAGGATGATGGAAAGACTTGAATTGACAGAAAATGTTTGCAAGGCAGCTGAAAAGTGGCTCCATGCCCATGACCAGTGACTCAGACTATGACTGACAATGAAATTGTTCAAGGAGTCACAAAACCTAATGAACCTTACAATGAGCACATTGATGAAATGAGCAGAGTAGAGGAGCTAACACAACCAGAAATTGGGGTTTCTGAATATAGAACTTCACTGACTAGAAAGACAATGAATTGACTCTATAGAGGTACTGAACACAGAGGCAAGACTGTGCTTATCCTGTTCTCAGACATGTCAACAATGGGGTATCAGGTTAGGATTAAGACAATTCTCAGACCAGTTTAGTGACATCTTTGCAGCTCTCAGGCCTGCTGGGATCAGGGATGACTCAGAAAACTGAGGTTCTATTCCATGTTCTTTCACTGGCCTGCTGGGTGACCGTAGACTAGCCAATTTGCCTCTCTGTGCCTCAGTTTTCCCACCTGTAAAAGGGGGATAATTTTTTGCAAAGTGCTTTGAGATCTATTGATGGAAAATAAGAGCTAAGTATTATTATTTAGTGCCCTGAATACTGACTACTAACATGTCAGTAGCCCCAAAATACAGAATTAAACGATTACTAATATGCTGTTTTTAATCTTATTTGTTAATTCTCTTATAGGGATTTTTTTATGTTTTCCTTTTTCTGTTGTAATTTGTGGTATTTTATGTGGGGGAACAATAAAAGAATTAATCTCAGGGCTTGTCTATCCAAACACATAGTTCCCAGCAAGCTGGGGTGTGAATCTGCTGTCCTAAGTGTCCATGTGAACCCTGCTGATTTTTCCTGAACTTTAATCTTCTCCCATTTCAAAGCAGGGTACATCAAAGTGCCCTGAGGAACTGTTATTATGTGTCAGCAGGGTCCACAAGCAGCCAGCTGGTGCAGGTTAGATTCACACCCCGGGTTGCCATGAAATAAATGTACATACAGACACGCTCATAAGAAAGTAGCTAATGCCAAAAATGCTCAGTAACATTATAAATAATTTCACAAGCTTTGCACACATACTTTTTTTTTAAACAGTAGGAAAATGAGCAGGATGATCTGGCTAAGATTAATTTTGTGATCTTCTCAAAAAGGCTTAGGAAGATGAACAGCAGAAGTCTTTGAAGTAGCACACCCCACTGGAAGCTGCAGTTAAGCGACTGTCTCAGAGTTTCACAGGAATGTATTGTGGGTCCAATTTTTATTTTAATTTAATGAATTGCTTTTGGACTGAGGGCCCTATCCTGCAAGCTTTTGGCATGCAGAACTCTCAGCAAACTGGATAGGAAGTCCACATGCTAATGGCATGCAGGATTGAACCTTTTGGGTGCCATTAAATAATTGTGAAGAGCCATGAAATGCATTTAACCGAATCTACTCCCTGCTAAGGGTGTCAAGCCAGCCCGCATACTGTTTGTCAGGGTGCTGACTAAATATTAGGAGACATCCTATAGAGAGTTCATGTCCATGTGAGTTCAGTAAATAGATATCAAATTTAGGATCACATTATGTAACATGCATTCCCCACTCTGGTACCCTCTTCTAAACCTCCTTCACTACCTCTACAGCCAGCTATTGCACCTAGACCATAAATTATTTCAGGGCATGGACTGTCTTACCCTGAGCAAGTCCAGTGCCCAGCACTCAGATTCTGATTGTGGTCCCTGGGCACTATCATAGTACAAATAAATAATAATGAGGTTTTGCTACTTCACACACCACCTTTTTTAGACGTGGATTTTAGTGGGGAATGTGTCATTTCATGGGTTTTACCAGTGTAACTTTAGTACCCTTGTGGCCAAGATGGAGTCTGCTCTGCAGGCAGCTCTGGCCAAGAAAAGGTGGGCGCAGGAACACAGCAGGGAAAGTCCCTTCCACCGCAGGGGCACCTGTTCCAACCCCCCCAGAGTGAACACACACTCACCGGAAAAGTACAATGAATAGAGGAAAGAGAAATATTTATTCACAGAGAGATGAATGGAGAAAAACCAACAGGGGGAAATATAGGGGGAGTGGTAAAACTGGGTTGCATTCAACACAAGTCCCCACAGGCCTTGAAAGGTCAGACACTGAGCAATGTGTCTGCACACAGAGTTCAGGAGTCCTGGGCAAAGTTCCAGTCCAGTGGTGAGTCTTGGGTGCTCCTGGTCATCTTTGGCACCAGTAAACTTTCCCCAACAAACCCCTCCAGTCAGGGCCGGCTCTAGGCACTAGCAAACCTAGTGCTTGGGGTGGCACATTTTCAGAGGCGGCATTCCGGCCATTTTTTTTTTTGCTTCGGGTGGCAAAAGCCTAGAGCCGGCCCTGGCAGCAGCAGCGTGGGGGGCACCCTGGGGCCGCTGCGGTTTGCACCACGGGGGAGCAGCGCCCGCACCTTGTGGCTGGGCCAGGCAGGCTCCGAGCGGGGGACACTCGGGCTGGGGGCCGCCCTGCGGGGCACATGGAGCCACCTGCAGGTGCCACAGGGCGGCCTCCCCCCAGCGCCACAGTCGGGGCTGGGCGAAGCGGCCCGAGCCACCCAGGGACTGCGGCAGGGCAGCCAGAAGCAGCAGCAACAGCGGGGCCATAGAGGGCGGGGTGCTGCCGTGCGGGGCCTGCATCCCGCTCTCCGGGGCTCCACTCCCTCTGGGGCTACCCTGCCCCAGCTCCTCAGCCCGCCGCCGGGGCGGTCCCCCGGCTCTGCCCTCCCAGGTCCCAGCTGGTCCTGGAGGCGGGAGCCCTGGCTGGAGGGACCCTGGGCTGAGGCGCGGCCCGGGAGCCCCGCTGCTTACCCCAACCCTGCCAGCGCCGGACCGGCTGGAGGCGAGGGGGGAGCAGGCGGAGTCAGCACTGGTGGGGGGGAGCCCAGGGCTGGGGCGGCAGGGGGTGCGGGTGCGGGAGGGCACTGGTGGGGGTGGGTGAGAGCCCAGGGCTGGGGTGGGGGGCAGCCAAAATTTTTTTTGCTTGGGGCGGCAAAAAACCTAGAGCTGGCCCTGCCTCCAGTGCCCTCTTCTGTCGTGACCACCTCCCCACTTAACTAGCTAGCAGCTTCTCTCCTTACTCCAATGCAGTCACAAGTGCCAGTACTCATGGCCCCATACAGCTCCGGGCAGCAGTGACACTGGTTCCAGCTTTGGTTTGTCCTTCTCAGGAGATTCCTCCTTGGCACACTGCTCCTCCTGGCTCCTGTCCTGGGGTGTCCCCGGTCGGACGCTGTCCCTCCCAGACTTCGGGCACGTTCTTAGCTGCTTCACTCTGTGAGGGCCTTCTTGCTGCAGCCCTTCTGTCCGGAGTTCCAGACACACACCCTATTGCTCTCCCGCACTCCATGCTCTCCCACCCCCCAACTACCCAAAACACTTCCTTTTCCTGGAACAATCAGTGCTTCCCCCCTCAGGACAAAGATTTAAAGGAGCCATGCTCTCTAAATGCCAAAGTGGTTAAACCAGTGTCTTCTGCTTTATGTAAATCAAGCTCTTTCCTTGTTTTATCAGACTTTTGGTGAGTTAGTCCCAAACATTCTTCTGTCCCAAATCATTTCGCTGATATCAGTAAAGGCACAGTCTTTAAATGGCAACTTTTACTCTGTCACAAGCTGTTCTGTGGGTTCATTTGTCTCTTGTACTCTCAATACTTTTGGGATATCATTCATCAAAACTATTTTAATATGACCTTGGCTCTTTTTTTCCTCTCTTCAGCTAACATATCTAAGTGTAAGTATCACAACCCTTCTTGCCAGCACAGATTAGCAGATAACAATATTTTTCTCTCTCAATTTTGGGTTTTCTGGGATGCTTGAAAATGAGCTCTTCATGTTGCTTGCGCTTCAACTTTGTACATGTTTTCCTAATTCATTTGAGGCAGATGCATTATGCTGGCCAGTTTCTCCCTTAGGCTTGTTTCTGCACTTACAGGGCTTCTGACACCTAGTAATGTTTTGTTCACTTACAGGGGAGTAACCTGCTGGCAGTACTTACTCCTTGGAAGGATTCTCAGAGACATTCAGCCAGAAAAAATTAGGAAGGAAACCAATGTTCTTATTGATATATTCAGCTTCTAAGAACTGTATCAAAGCTGTCAATAAGCATTTTCTCAAGATCTAACTCCTATACACATTATATAAACAGAATTAGCAATTACATAATCTGGTAGCTACCAAAGATGTTACTTTGAAAATATCTGTAATGGAGGAAGTCTCCAGTCCCGGGTCATAGGATTTTCTCCAGAGGCAATCTGCAGCATAGGGGCAGGAGTGGGAAAAGCACATGTTGAGCATGAGCCAGGGTCGAGGTTAGTGTAACAGATGGAAAAGTCGGAGTCAAAGTGGAAGAGAGAGTGGAGTGGATGGACAACAGCTGACTCAATGGATGTGAGAATAACAGGTGGGAGACTTTGAGCAGCTGAAAAGTCAGGAGACTAAATGATTTGGAGGCAACAGAAAAGCTGCATGGAGAGATGGGAAATAGGGGTGGAAAGGAGAATGTTAAAGGAGAGGAGGTAGTCATTGGAGGGAAGGATCTTAGTGCTAGAAAGATCTGAGAGAGAGCAATGCTTAGTGAACTCAAAGCCAAGTGGGTGGCCATTTTGGAGGACAGGAGAGTTGAAAGACAATAGAGTAGGCAAGAGGGAGGAGGCAGGGGAATAAAGGAGCTGGATATATCATCAACACAAAAATTGAAGCCACCAAAAAATGGGGTGGATTCATGTTCCAGGAGTGCTGAGAAAGCAGATGGTATTGCCATTGATCCTGTTTGCCTTTGTACCCTGTTCAAGTAGCCATTTGAGATAAAGAAATACAGACTAATGTCTGAACCTGGCTGTCTGTGTGTCTAGTCTGAATCTACTTTACCTTATCTAAAAGCTCAGCAGCACAACACACCATGCAACAAGGCAGAGAAAAGCAGAGTACACATCTATGGGGAAGGTCTGAGTGTTCCTTGTGTGTTTTGGTTAAGTCCCCTTTTCCCTGAGCATACATCTTACAGCCATGCCACACTACATGATCAGCAGGTCTTCACATTCATTGCACCAGGCCCTCCAAATGGGTTTTAGGGCTGCCATTTGCAATGGTCAGCTTCTTTTGTATATCCTCATATTTGGTCAATCATTTGGCACCTGGTCACTCAGTGATAGGTGAATTAGAAAAGCAGATGGATTGAGTTAGGTAAGATAATGTGTTATAAATTTATGTTGGGCCCAACACTTGGTATACAAACAAATCCCACATCCATTGTGGATAGTGTCCAATGCATTAGTTCTCTTGTCAGACATAAGTCCAGGAGAGGCAGAGAGAAAGTGAAGGTGGCGGGGGAGGGGGGGGAAGGAGGGGTCTCAAAGGCTCTCATGTTGTGATGCAGCTTCTCCTACATTTATTACAATCTGGGACTTGTCTGAACTACACAGGTCAGAATGTCACTTGCCAGTGTGCACTGTTTGGGTGATGAGAAATCTGGATGACATTTGCCAATGATAAGTCACTCAATGGATTTTCTGCCTGTCCCTTAACTATTTTCATTCTCTTTTCCTTTGGGGTTGTCCAGTACTGCACCAGCAGTAGTCTTAGCAGATGCTTTTCTTAACTTATTGAATACGAATTTTTCATACATCTTCCTACAACAGCAATTCCTTCTGTGTATCATCATTCCATCTACTAACAATGTTCCCATAACAGATTGCTTTGCTGGAAGCCTTCCGATTCAGTGCAAAACCCATGTTATTCTGATGTACAGTGTGTTTTCAGGTTGCCTGGCAATGGTGAATGTGGGCGTGTGACTCCCTCCTCCATCTCCCCAGCACCACTTGCATTTGTCTTGGCCTTTCTTCTTTTGTTCCCACATCTCAGTGGGATTCTGGTTACAGAGAGGTTTTCAACTTTGCTTTCCTCTGAGTTTCTGCCTTCAATGGTTTTCTTTTAAATCAATGCCATTGCCATCATTGTAAGAAGCACTGATTTCACCTAAAAGTTCCTATGTGTGTAATGGTGTTACTGATAGGTGGACACTACGAATATGTCTCCACTGCAGAATTAACTCAGGTAATCAGCACCCAGGTCTGAGTATCCAGGTTAGCCTAGCCTGGGTGTGAGCAGCCACATAGCACAGGTCTACCTGTTACTTGTCCTCACTGGTGCTATACTCACACATGTGTGTCATTATGACTTCTGGGGGAATAACTGTTGGTTCTTTGCACTGCACTAAGTTGAGACACTTTATGATTCTTTCCTAGTGAATTGCAGTTAAACAGTCTGTCCTTCTGGGCACACAGGGGTGTCAAGCTGCCTGGACTGGCTCACCAACGAGAGTACCAATCTCAGGGCAGACTGTTACAAACCAGGGCACAAACCCTACACTGATTGTGAGTTCTATACTTAGATTTCACCAACCAGCTATCAAGTGTTAACTCCTCAAGTATTATAACAGCCTTAACATGGAGTCACAGACAGTCCCCTTGCATGCTGTGGTCTATCTTGCCACTCAGGCAAGCCTGCCTTTGTGATAGATGGTCCCTTACACCAAAAATCACAACAATATTCAGGTTACTCCCAGTCCCAAAGGACCGGTCACCCACCCCAAGTCAATTGCACCTCAGATCTCAAACCAACGGCGATGCTTTTAGTCAATCCTATAATAAACTAACTGAAGATTTATTAACTAAGAAGAAGAAACAAGAGTTATTTACAAGTGTGATGCATGGCCAGAAAGGGTTAAGCATACTGCAGGATAGATGACCCAAATTCAACCCTTAGAGACATTTTGGTAGATAATGTTTGTGTTTTTGTGTGTTTACATATATATTGTTAGAGGTTAACAATGTAATAAAACAGTCCCTGTCTATGCTGTATTCTGTTAATTCAGAGATCAAAAGGACATCTTAACATTTCATAGAATATCAGGGTTGGAAGGGACCTCAGGAGGTCATCTAGTCCAACCCCCTGCTCAAAGCAGGGCCAATCCCCAACTAAATCATCCCAGCCAGGGCTTTGTCAAGCCTGACCTTAAAAACCTCTAAGGAAGGAGATTCCACCACCTCCCTAGGTAATCCATTCCAGTGCTTCACCACCCTCCTAGTGAAAAAGTTTTTCCTAATATCCAACCTAAACTTCCCCCATTGCAACTTGAGACCATTACTCCTTGGGTTCTGTCATCTGCTACCACTGAGAACAGTCTAATAAACTGTAAACATAGGATATTGCTGTATTCATCTCTCTTTGAAATGTATAGCAAATCACCTGTGAATTGTGGAAAACAGGCAATTGCCTTATGTTAATCCATGTAGCTAATTACCGGTGATGCTTAGGAAATAGATCTAATTCGAAGTCTCCATGATTTCCTATTGTTCGCCTAAGGACTCCAACCTGTCAAGAGAAAGCTGGGAACTGTATAAAAACCCCTGGTCCTTTTTATCTCAGATTTGTTTGATGATTCATGCAGGGGACACTTAAGTCATAAGGCTGAGATCTCCAGTCCTAATTTGGATCACCCTGAATATGAATGTTGGTCTATAACCTATGGACTAATTCTGAAAGAACTCTTTGCAACTACAAAGCTCACCATCTCTACTACAAATCTGATTTCAGAGCTGTACTCATGTCTGTATGTATACTGATCTTTTAACCAATACTCTCTTTTCTTTTTTAATAAATTTTAATTTAGTTAATAAGAATTGGCGGTAAGCGTGTAATTGGGTAAAATCTGGAATATTCATTAACCTGGGAGGTAATGTGTCTGATCCTTTGGGATTGGTAGAACTTTCTTATATAATGAATAAGGTTTTCAGTAATCCTCATCATATTTGACTTGGGTGTCTGGGTGGAGGCCTGAGGCTGGGTTACTTTAAGGGAACTGTGTTGTTGGCTTCTGGGTAACCAGTAAGGTATTATAGAAGCTGTTTTGGGCTGGCTTGGTAAATCTAAGTATTGGAATATCCACCAGCTTTGGGGATTGTCTGTCCCATTCTTTGCAGTTCACCCTAATTGAGTGACCTCAGCCTGGCCGCCTGGGACCCCGGTCACAGCAAGGTTAAATCAAGGAAACATACACACACAAATTAGTTACAGTCTTAGGTTCTAAAAGTAATAGAAGCTGCTGTAATGTTCAAGCTCTATATGTTCATCAGGGCTAACTCAAGCTAAACAACCAGGATCCCTTGCTTATGCTTAGAAGTCTTACCCTCTCTTCGAAATCCAAGCAGCATAGGGATAACGATTTCTTATTGACAGGGATTTTTATTCCTTTTCCCCAGAGCTCATGCTGATGGGATGAATGTTTGTGCACATCTCCTCTTCATGGGTGTGGGGGGAAGCAATCAACAAAGTCTTTTGATGTTCCACAATGGCTTGTCTGGTATCTATGGGGCTTCTTTTGTTGATCAGGAGATGATACCTCTTGTGGTAAACTAGTATTTCACACTTGGTAATGACAGGTTTCAGAGTAGCAGCCGTGTTAGTCTGTATCCGCAAAAAGAACAGGAGTACTTGTGGCACCTTAGAGACTAACAAATTTATTAGAGCATAAGCTTTCGTGGGCTACAGCCCACTTCTTCGGATGCATATAGAGTGAAACATATTGAGGAGATATATATACACACATACAGAGAGCATGAACAGGTGGGAGTTGTCTTACCAACTCTGAGAGGCCAATTAAGTAAGTGAAAAAAACTTTTGAAGTGATAATCAAGATAGCTCAGTACAGACAGTTTGATAAGAAGTGTGAGAATACTTACAAGGGGAGATAGATTCAATGTTTGTAATGGCTCAGCCATTCCCAGTCCTTATTCAATCTTGAGTTGATCGTATCTAGTTTGCATATCAATTCCAGCTCAGCAGTCTCTCGTTGGAGTCTGTTTTTGAAGTTTTTCTGTTGTAAGATAGCCACCCGCAGGTCTGTCATTGAATGACCAGACAGGTTAAAGTGTTCTCCCACTGGTTTTTGAGTATTATGATTCCTGATGTCAGATTTGTGTCCATTAATTCTTTTGCGTAGAGACTGTCCGGTTTGGCCAATGTACATGGCAGAGGGGCATTGCTGGCACATGATGGCATATATCACATTGGTAGATGTGCAGGTGAACGAGCCCCTGATGGTATGGCTGATGTGATTAGGCCCTGTGATGATGTCACTTGAATAGATATGTGGACAGAGTTGGCATCGGGCTTTGTTACAAGGATAGGTTCCTGGGTCAGTGTTTTTGTTCAGTGATGTGTGGTTGCTGGTGAGTATTTGCTTTAGGTTGTGGGGTTGTCTGTAAGCGAGGACAGGTCTGTCTCCCAAGATCTGTGAGAGTAAAGGATCATCTTTCAGGATAGGTTGTAGATCTCTGATGATGCGCTGGAGAGGTTTTAGTTGGGGGCTGAAGGTGACAGCTAGTGGTGTTCTGTTATTTTCTTTGTTGGGCCTGTCTTGTAGGAGGTGACTTCTGGGTACTCGTCTGGCTCTGTCAATCTGTTTTTTCGCTTCTCTCCTGACTGTGGGGGTTTCCAGTTTCATAGCAAACTCTTTTATAGTTACAGAGCAAAACACCCAAATATTACCTTATAGCATGGGGTACAGATATTATAAATGAGATTAATGCATGCAGCAACTCACAAGCATTTCATTAAGTCTAAACACTAAACACATTTCTATAAATCGAATGCCTATTTTAACAATGCTAACACAGGATGAGCCAGACTGGTTTCCCTCTATGCATTTGTTAATGTTCAGTGAGGCCTGGGGGCTTTAGCATGAGCTGGCACCTGGTCTGCCAGCATCATGGGGGAATTGTGGGAAGGCTTTGGAGTGACTATCAGCCTGCATCCTCACTGCAAAGTGGGCAGGTTACCAACCCAGGTAAAAGCAGCACCTGGGCTATAGTCTATAACCCCAGCTGTGCCAGCTAGCTGGGTTGAAAGCACCAGAAAACTTGGGTGAGAATATTTTGTATGTAGACAGGAAGGGGGTTAGCCCAGGCTAACTCTGTAATGACACCATAACCTAAGAGTTTGCAGAAACACAAATTGCCATATGTGAGAAAGATAAGTGATGTAATGCCTAGTACTAGAGCTCAGTGTATAACTACTAATAAATAATTGGTTGCATTTCACCTGCTTTTCTGTTTGTGAAATGTTTGCAAGCAGATTGCAAAATTCTCAGCTGTATTCATTATTCAAAACTATTTCCAAATTCCTTCACAAAAAATATTTCCTGCATGCATAGCTGCAAATAATTTGTAACAAATATTAGATATTTGAGCTTTGAAATTCCTGCTTTGTTTGGTTAGATAATTAAATCACATTAACATTTCTGTTCCTTGAGTGGATGACATATGTAACTAACCCACCACAGTGCAAATTGCAAGCTGTGATTATTACCAAAAAAACATGCAATTTGAAATTCATTTCCAGCCAATATTTGAGCATGCAAGCTTAATATTCTTTTATCATGAGTGCACTGGCTATGCATTTTCTTAATCTGGTTCTCTAAACATCCAGATATCTTTACCTAAAATAAGGGAAAATGCAGTGAGTAGATCAGAGCGGTGCTCTCCATGCACAAACCTTTGAATTATACATTGCAGAAGGCTTCTCATTTATAGTATTTCTGCAAAACTGGGCAGGGCAGGAACAACAGAAATTGGAGTATCAGGACCATGGACACCCAATTGAAGGGTAAGCTGCAGAACACTTTATAAGGTGCTGAATGCCCTGAACTCTGACAGAAGTCAGGATTGGGCCAGCCCTAATTCATCTCTGTGATGATTGCTATGATTCACCTTAATCTACTTGTGTGCTTGCAATTCTACTTTGTGATTAATGCCTCTAACTGTGTTACCAGGTTATTGACAGCTGACCCCATGACAGTTTAGCAGATTCTTTTAAGAGCTGGTGTGTGTACAAACTGGAAAGCATTTTGGGCCTGATCCAAAGCCCATTGACTTCAGGCCCTATATATTTTTATTTATTTTGCACCTTGCATTGTTCATTCAAAGCATGGATTTATGGAAGTGGATTTTAAATAATTAACAATTAAAACTAGGTACTATATGTTGATTATAACTGCAATTTCCAAGAAAAATACATAAAATAGTGTAATGTTAGAAAAACAGATATATGCTGGTGAAATACTGAAGTAGATGAAAATGGTTTAAAGAAAATATGACAGTCCAAATATTGAACTGACACCTTAAAGAAGCAACAAAAGGAATTCCCTCCCCAGGCTTGTAAGAGCCATTTTGCTCTCATGCATTTTAATTTCAACAGTTATAGTAAGAGATATAAAAAAACCTCTTGAAAATTTCTTCCAACCCTACAATCTACATGTTTTGAATATCATTAAACAAGAGAGGGGAAAGCACTCCTCCTTTGCCAAAATCTAATAGAAAAAATATTATTGAATACTGGGAAATGATGGTAAAATTGTTGGCACTGTGAAGATACCACTTAGTTATTATTAGTTTAGTTGGATATTTTTCCATAACCAAAGTCTTCCATTAGAACTGTGTGAGAACACAGAAAATAATCCAAATTAAAATAATATCTTAAAATATATAGTCCCTTCTATCTCAAAGAATTCCAAAGCACTTTTTTTAAAAATGGGCTTGATTCATCACTCCGCCATTAGTCCATTGCTTGTAATTTGTGCCTCAGTACAGCCATGGAGACAGAGGCCTATACCATTACTGTCCTCCTTTAGGCAGCTTTCATTTACAGCAGGAGTTCCCTAGTCTACTTTCTGCACTGTGCCAGCTGCCTGGAATCCCCCAGCAGAGCAGATGTTTTGTACAGCTTATACTGCTGTTCACATACCCAGGTGCAAGCACACAGAGCCTGCTTTCGGGGTTCCACCTGCAAAATCATTAAGGTCAAAGTTCACCAATCACTGACATGCAGCCACCTCCAGCATAAGAACCCAGCAGTTATTTAACGAAAAGCTCCACCACAATTTAGGATATGATGATGAATAATTTATGCAATGAAACTGCAGAAGGAACTCCGGTTGGCGGAATGTGATTGCCTAAATTAGAATTCAGCCAGGGTATCTTCTCTTCCAAAATATGTCAGGGACCCTAAAGGACCACAAATGGATAGAATGTCATTTTTGCCCAAAGTTGCAAGATCTCCAAAATACCCCCAGCAATGCAGTGCTCTTTAGCACCATAATTGGGCATTATTTCAATACCAATTCAAGAGGAAGATTGACACCTACTGATTCTGCTACACCATCACAGGATTTCCTTTGAGGCCTCCCATCCAAATACAGATCAGATACAATCCTGATTGACCTGTAAGATCTGATAAGGTCACAGCAGAAGGTGGTATGACGACAAATATAGCTGATCCAGCCACTTCAAATATCAGTACACTTGTTGTATAGGGGGAAGGGGAAACATATACTTATCTGATGTTCCTGAGAAGTAAATGTAGACAAGAATTGACTACACATGAAAGCAAATGCAAGCCTTTTCTTTGTGTTCACACAGAGGTTGTCTTGGGTTACTATGGTGGTATGTCATATTATCAATTTTCTGCTGGCCCTATTGATTTCTGCAGAATGTGAGATTTTATTAAAGTTTCAAATGCTCCTGGGTGCAAAGAAAACGCTATGAATTTGCATCAATGCAGAGGTGGTTTCCTGAGTGTTCAGATGGACAGATGGCACAAAAACTCTAAGAAACATCTATAGAGACATTTCTAAGGCAGCCATCACCACGGTGTTTGGGCACCAGACGCATAATTATGAAAAATATTATTATTGTCTGAATGGACCACAATTTTCACATTCTTCCCTGTTTACATTAATCTAGTGTTATTCTTGTTCGTCTTCAGGAGACTGATGGATGGGCTATTTTGCAGCCACTTTTACTGTGGGCTTGCATAAAGACATGGATTTTATGTGGAAACCTAATGATAGAAAGACTTGGGCTGCGGCATGTGACCTGCCCCCATTTATACTAATGGAATGTTATCTCTTGAGTAAAGTTCTACTGCTTCTCATATCTTACCCAAATTTGGCCTATGCCGTGCATCGATTTCTTTCCCACATTGTGCTTTTCAAATGGGGAGGGTGATTGATTTAATTTTTATCCTTCCTGAAAGTTTCTGTATCCATAAATGCCAAATGTGGTAAATACATCGTATCAGTTTTCTTCAAAGAAATAGCTAGGAAGACATCTCCCTGAAATATTGTACTGTACTTAATAGTGGAAGCTATACAAGACTGAACACTAAACTGAAAGCAGGACAGCAGGGATGGCAAATGCTGTTGGATTTTTCCTAGAAACAGGCTAGAATCTTTCTGGTCCCCCTGACTGCCCCACCTGCCACTAGGTTTTGCAGTCTTGCCTGTGGCTCTTTAATAACACACAAAATAACTGAGGAAAATTGCATTTCATCCAGAAAATACATTTAATCTGGAATCCAGTCTTAGAGATTATTATCAATCACCTCTCTGTGAACATGGGTGGCACCAGCATGAATAACTTTTCCTAGTGTTCATTTCACACATATGAAAATACACAGATGGCAAATTATGCCAGTGACTGCACTCAATTATTATATATAATTAGAAAGGGGACCACGCTTCGAAGTTAAGAGAAGTTTAGATCTGAATAACTTAAGTCTAGGATTTGGTTGGGGGGGGGGGCATGGTTTGGGCCCTATCTCTATATATGTCTTGGTACTATGTATTTCATATCAGGCAATCACGCAAATACTTGGGAAACCATTCAAACTTATTAGACTGAAAGCATTAAACCATGTTGCACTTGTTTTTCATTATTATTTTTTCCCAGTGGAGAGAGCACTGGACCTGGACTCAGAAGGCCTAGGTTCTACTGACCTGTTGGGTTACCTTGGGCAAGTCATATGTCTCTGTGCCTCGGTTTTCTATCTGTAAAATAGGGATAAATGATACTGACCTCCTTTATAAAGCACTTTGATATCTAGGGATGAAAAGTGCTAGATAAGGGCTAGTTATTGTTATTATCATTTATTTAAGTAGATAAATGAGCTGAAGAGGAATAAATCCTCATCCTCTCCTATTCAATCCTGCAGTGCATTGGTGGCATTCATTTCCACTCTCACACGTCTGCCATAAACAGGAGATTATAACTTCACTTTGGGGTTAAGCAGAAAGAGACTAGAAAAAATAAAGCTTTCATCCAAATTCAAAGGTCTGAATTAGTAGCAAAGGAAACACATGTATGTTGGTATTTGGTTGGATGTTCTCATCTTTCAAGTTTATGCCGGTATGAAATTATTTAAATAGAGTTGGACCTTGTCTATTCACATGAATGACTGAATGATTAATTGGGACTTTCTAAATTTTTCAAATGTGTAAGCAAGCAAACCAACATGATGGAAAAAATGAGAGAATGCATGTACTCAAAATGTTCTTTGATTAATTTGATAAGCATTGTTTAATTTTATTTCTGATAATATTTCATAATGTGCTACTACTAATAAGTATTCAGAGTTGTATTTTGAAAAAAAAAAAAGGACATCATACTATGAGCTCTCTACTAGTCTACTTTACTGCTATTAAATATTTGAGGAATGGGGAGAGATTGCTGGTATTATGAGCCAGTTATGGAACATATGTACTAGTAAGATTCTACTGTGATTATTTTTAAAGTATGTTGTGTTATCTTTTAAGTGCTTATGTTCATATAAACGTATAGTAACAATGACTGGTAGTGACCACTATAGGTAAGGTTGCAAAACAGTCTCTGTAATAAACACTTGTTAGGGTTGCTTGAAAATTATTAATTGAGCACATTTATGAAATGTGGATATTATTATTTAACTTGTTTTATGCATCATTTTTTACAAATATAGTATTCCTCAAATATTGTATTCAGCAAAGGACTTGCCCCTCATTGACTCCAAAGTCCTAGATGCAATGTCAACTTCAAAGCCTTATTGGGATAATTTAAATGCTATTATTAAGAAATAGGGTGTTTAAAAATCAAATTATAAGCATAAAACTGCATTAGCAATATTAAGACTGCAAAGTTAAAAATCATAAAGTAAGGAAATGCATAACTCAAGTCTCAGTTAAACAGGCTATGTGCACATAATATTTCCTAGTTTGTCTTGTAGCCCACAATATATCTCATTATGTAATGACATATGTACAAAAGCAGTTCTCAAATATTTTACACCTAATTACCTCTTTCAGATTTATCTGAAGGGATGGACCCCCTGACTAATGTGTTTTTCTTTTTTAAATTGTAACCATTATTACGACGGTTGCATTTATTTTATGCAAGTTTGAGGCATCTTTGATCTTGCCTGGGCTACAGAAAGTTCCTTGTAGTGTATTATCAGAGTGAGCTCTATTTGCATTGTTCTGTCATGCATATTAACAATTCTAATCAATTAGAGCTTCACTCTTTTAATTACTCCCTGTATTCTGATTCTCACTTTCCCTTCCCCCAGGTTATGTGGATGGATTTCAGTTACTTCAGATCACACTCAACCAGTGACAACAGTCAGAGTAACTATTTATTCCAGCCAACCATTAGATGAACTAAGTAATAGCATAACTAAAACAGCTCAATATCATTTCCCAAATACTGCCAGGCTGAAGCTTCTCCTTTCAAGTGCTGATGTGGAGCTGGTAGTTCAGCCTTTCATTATGATCCAGGTAGGTAATCGTAATTCCTCCTGAATTGGATTCCTACAGAGAGCTGTATCATGAGGCTAGGATTTTCAAAGAAGCCTAAAGCTTCTGGCTTGCATTGGATGCCTAAGGTTATGTCTACACTTAAAACGCCACAACAGTGCCGCTGCGCTGCTGTAGCACTTCAGGGTAGACACTATCTACGCTGACAGGAGGGGTTCTCCTGTCCGAGTACGTAATCCACCCCCTGAGAGGCAGCAGCTAGGTCAATGGAAGAATTCATCCATCAACCTAGCTCTGTCTACAGCAGGGGTTAGGTCAGTATAGCTACGTCTCTCAGGAGTGTGGATTTTTCACACCCCTGAGAGACATAGCTATGCCGATGTAAAATCCTAGTGTAGACCAGGCCTAACTCCCCTAAGCCTGTCACAGTCCCAACCTGGGGCAATAAAACACAGTTCATTCCATATGTTTCTGCTGGGATTAGGCTACTAATTTTTGTTTCCATAGTAAGCGATTCCTGAATGCTTTCATTGGCTGCCAATATAGTTTACAATGACTTTAAGACTCAGTGAAAGTTGAAGGTGCATGGAAAGAACCAGACTAATGGCTGAATCTCTGTGTACATCCAGGAAAGTAATACATTAGTGCACAAGAGGTGCTGCCTTAAAGAAGTGGGTAATTAAATCAAGGTGTGCTGTGCATTGAAATGACAGCAGAATCCCAATTTTACCAAGGACTTCGGGACACCAGATATCTGCATCAAGACTAGCTGAGCACCATTAGAAGCAGAATTCCTGTAGGGCTCCATTCATGTGCTGCTTATCAGCTGCATTGGACCTTAGCGTCAACTCTGAGAATCTTAGCAACTCCACAGGATGAAAGCTAGAGGCTCCACTCTTGGGTAACTCCTATTAGGAACAGAGCTTGAGCCAGTGCAACTGGGGGATACAATTAACCTTTGGTTAATCTTGACTTCTGTTCAATCTGTCTAAACATATCTATCTGTCACCATAGTATCTAGGAATTATATTGGAGTGAGATAAAGTGTAGAGAAACTTCGTTGTCTCCATTGAACAAGGGGTTAAACTTCTTTTTGTACAGATGTTCAGCTAACAGGCTATGTTTGGGAAACAGAGGTGGGGAGAACAAATCTATTTACCTTAGATACTGATATACCCCTTCCTACTCAATACCATAATATTTGAGCATGTCACAATTTTTAATGTAGTTATCTCACAACATCCCTGAAAGGTAAGGAAGTCCTATTATCCCCATTTTACAGGTGGCAAACTGAGGCTCAGAGGGAGTAAGTGACTTGGCCAAGGTCATATAGGAAGTCTATAGCAGAACCTGGAATTGAATCTAGATCTCTTGCTTTCCATCAGACCATTTTTCCTCTCCAAAAACCCATGTGGGAGGGAGAGTTCCACAGCCAGACTCATAGGACTTGGTTGAGCCCCACACTGGGGAGCTTTTTTGTTTATTTAATTCAGTTTTGTTTTGTTCCCTTTTAGGAAATATGCCCCAGTCCTAAGCTGTGGGCCCATTAAACCATATCAGAAGAATTAAAAATTACTTGAAAAAAAAGCTGTAATAACTCTACAATCTGCATCCCGTCAAATTATCAGCAATTTATAACTCCCTCCCAGGAAGCCTGAGAACAAATCAACCATGCAATATTGCCCCAAAGGTCAACAGATCTGGGGTATGAAGCAGCTTTCCTTGCAGCTCCCCTGGCTGTTGCTGCTATCCCTCAGTGGAGGATCCACTCCCTGAGAGAGCCTCCATCCTCCTCTTGTTTAAACCAGGGAGGGCTTTCAATTGATTGGTCTGAGAGGTTTCAACTGTTGCAGTATCATGTGGGGACAGAGGCAGTTTCCCAAGATCACAGTGGTAGTCAGTGCAAATACTGGAGTACATAACTCCTCACTTAAAGTCGTCCCGGTTAACGTTGTTTCGTTGTTACGTTGCTGATCAATTAGGGAACATGCTTGTTTAAAGTTGTGCAGTGCTCCCTTCTAATGTCATTTGGCAGCCACCTGCTTTGTCCACTGCTTGCAGAAAGAGCAGCCCGTTGGAGCTAGCTGGTGGGGGCTTGTAACCAGGGTGGACCGGCAGCCCCCCTATCAGCTCCCCCATCAGCTCCCCGCTCCCCTAAGTTCCTTGTGCTGCAGCTGTCCCTCCCCCCACTGCTGTGTGCTGCTCCTGCCCTCTGCCTTGGAGCTGCTCCCAGAGACTCCTGCTTGCTGTGCAGGGAGGGAAGGAGAGGGCTAATGTCAGGGTGTCCCCCTCCCCCTGCTCCTGCACCTCACTTACCCCTTCTCCATATAGATCAGGGAGGGGACACAGACGGAGAGAGACAGAGAGAGCCTGGGGCAGCAGCTGCTGTCTCAACTTCCTGATCCACTTAAAAAGACAATGCACTTAAGAGTAGGTCAGCTTACTTAAAGGGGCAGTGTGCATCTGTCTCTCCCACACACAAGGTGTGTGTCTGTCTCTGTCTGCTATGCTGTCTCCCTTTCCTCGTGTTCGTGCTGCCTTGTGTGAGAGGCTACATTAACAACAATATGTTAACCCTGAGGGCTCAGCCAAGTACTAGTTCATCATTTAGCAGCAAGGCATTCCCTGGGAAATATCCCTCCCTCTTCCACCCTCTAACTTCACCACCTCAACCAAACTTCACAATCATCATAGCTATGAACAGTATTAAATTGTTTGTTTAAAATGTATACTGTGTGTATTTCTATATAATATATAGTTTTTTGTCTGGTGAAAAAAATTTCCCTGGAACCTAACCCCCTCATTTACATTCATTCTTATGGGGAAATTGGATTCACTTAACATCGTTTCGCTTAAAGTCACATTTTTCAGGAACATAACTACAACGTTAAGCGAGAAGTTACTGTAATATGCTCCCTGCAGGAAAACTGCCTCAGCCCCCATTTATTGGAGCCTAATAAATGAGCTAAATATAGCTCTGTCCAATTAAGCACAAGGGGCAATAGGTTAATTGACAGTGTCAGAGTGTTTGCTAGTACCAATACATTACACAATGAATCCATTCCTTCTGATTTCATATTTGTATTACATTAATACCTAAAGACCCCTACCAGGTCAGGGCTCCATGTCGGTAGGCAATGATAGTTTCAGTTTAAGACATGATTCAACAGGTGGGTGTAACAAACAATGCTGGCTAGAAAAAAGTCTTTCTCTCCCACAAAAAAGTTCAATTTTTTGAAAAAACTTTTATCCTGAATCAGGATGAAAAGTCAAAAATTTGTATTTTTTTTCACGGGAGGAAAAGACAGAAAAAACTGTTTGGAAAAAAACAAAACAGATTTTTTTTGTCTTGTTCCCTGGGCTGCCTGACTCCTCCATAGGCTGTGTGATTAACAATGTGCTAATACATTGGCATGGTGCTAGGAACATTTGTGCTGCAGGCGGTTGCCTTTGGATGAGATGAAGAGCTAGGGCTCTGACCATTTTTGTTTGTTAGGAACCTGATACGTGCTTGCAATGTTATCCTCCAATCGCTGCCATGTTTTGAGAGTGTCAGACAAGTTTCCGGGGGGAGGGGAGGAGGAATGTAACGAGTAACCTATAGATAACTAGCTCCTGTTTATGCTAGACTGGTTATTATTCGATGTTTTAAGACTTCTAAAGGGTACATTGCTTGGATTAGCAATCTACCACCAGGAAAAAATATTTTCTTGAGACAAACAAAGGCAAGACTGAAAGCCCAGGAATGGACTGCATCATTAAAAGGTGCAGCTTCATATGAAATGGTCATTTATAAGTTGTATAATAATGAAGATAAGTATGGGGACATCTGGGGTCCTTATCTTTTATACTGTATAATGGCAATCAGGAACTTTAATGTCCTTTCTCTGTCATCTTTCTTTCTTTCTTCTTAAGAAGGCGGAAGAAAATGTTTGCTCTATGAATATATATTCATCCATCTCAGCTCCGTCATCTGATCAAATTCCTGCAGGACATTGAAGTTGCAGATCTGTTTGCAAGTGTAGCACTGCATGAATTTATTTCTCTTGGTTGTCCTTTTGTGATTGTGGATTATGCTTTCAGTAGCTACCTCTCCCGCAGAGAACTCACACAGAGCCATAAAAATCCATCACTGCAGGAACTGGCATTACACTAAAAATGGATATGCCCTGTCTTGATACAGCTGGTGGTGCCATTTATCAGGAAGTATGAAAACTGTTAAAAAATTAATGTTCATGCTGCATAATAGCTTATGAGAAGAGGAATATTTCCACAAGACAACAATGCCATGTGAAATGAGAGAAGGAGAAAAAGTGCAACACGCAGAGCACTCAAATGTTCCAGTTCATAAAGAAGGAAGAGAAGTATTGGTAAAGGATCTTTATATGTGTGAGATACTCCCTTAATTGAGAAAATGAGTTAATCAACTGAAACGTGAAATTATAATTAGCAATACAAATGCTAGTAGGGAAACTTGCAGGGTTATTGTGCTCTGCACCTGAAGATTCCAAAGCACTTTATAAACTCTGGGAGGTAGATGTCTTAGGGCCAGTGCAGAGATAGAAGGGATGTGGCTTGTACATCCCCTATTCAAGGGTTGCCATGGACCAGTGTACCACCGGACACAGGCTAGAGCAGCCCTGAGGAGGGCCCCAGCCATAACCTTCATCTACTCCGTCCCTCCTCTGAGCTACCCCAGAAAATACTCTCTTCACTGAAGCTTTCAGGGGTGGTGGTGGTGGTAGTGGTCACAAACGGTCTTTGAACCAAAAGAATTAATTGACGGTTGTGAGAGGGCCACAAGACAACTTTGAACCAGGCCCTGGGCCACTGCACCTAGTGTCAAAGTGCAAAGTGTAAAATGTCACTGTTTGGACTTGCACAGGTATCAATGGTGACACAGTGCAAGCCTAAGAAGAATCAGGCACATTTCATGCATTCTGATAACTCCCTTGTCTGGTAGGTAAATGTTATGGATAGATTGTGAAAGTTGGCCTCTTGTTTTTGGGTCTGCAGTCTGTGCACAGAGAGATTGTTAGATTGCTTGGACATTAAGGTACCTGCTTTGTAGGTTCAGTCTGGTATCTAAACATCATGATGATCCTAATTACAAGTGCATGATTAAGCCTAACCAATTGCAGGAGCAAAATCAGAGGCTGGGTTAAGGCCATGCTGAAAGTCTGGTTCTATTCTTGTTTTACAGTTCGGTTAGCTAAGTACAGTTAGGTAAAGTGCTTGGCACCCATATGGTCACACTGTGACAGAACTAGAAAGAGAGCCAATGTTACTGATTCCTAGGGGCTTGATTCTGGTGTAGGTCAGAGGTGCACAATTGGTGTGAGATCAGAGTCGGGAGTCTTCTTGATGCCATTTAACTGTTATCTTCTCAGCCAACCATAACCAAAACAATATGTCTATTTCCCTCCCAAGACCCCCTGCAAAGTAAAGAAAAGATGGTCTATTCCAGAAGCACAATTAGTTGCAAGTCATGACTGTCCAACGTCACTTAGGGATAGATTGTGGAACCCTTACATTACCCTGTGTCAGTGAGCAGTGGCAGAATTGGGAATAAAACCCACGTTTCTTGACTCCCACTTGCCTGTCCTAACCACCAGTTCACATGCAGCCTTATGCTTTGTGGATCATTCTGTTATAATAGGAGGAATCCCAAATGCTGTGTATGTACATTTTCTTCATTCTGTCAACTGTTAATTCCCTGGATCTATGCCTAAATATTGCTACTGTGTATGTTCATAATGTTCCTAGTACCACCGACAGAAATTGGTCACTCCTTTAGAGATCTTGTTCTTATCAGCAATAATAAAAATCCTTAGTCTGCTCAAGTGAGGACTATGACATGTCAGTATCATAATTCTCCTTTACTCAGTTTCCTAGTGAGATGAGATTCAAGAATATTCTACCTGAAACCCCCCCCCCTCAAAAGATTGGTGTTTGTTTTTTCATAGAAATTGAAAAGTAGTTTCATTCTTACCAATCTATACTTTAATCCTGTCAGTGATTTTTATTGAGTTTTCAAAATGCAGTTGAGAAATATACCAGGTCCCTGCTACGTATGGTTTTATGTGTAACAGTCTTTTTCTATTGTGATAATTCATGGATATAAAACACAGGATGGGTTTGTCATCTGTCTAGCATTTTGTGGAGTCATTTACCACTGTGTCAAGTGGGTACAAAATGTTACTCCACCAGTGTGAGTGGAGAATGCTGATTTGGTAACATTTTACATCCACTTACATGGGGCGCTGTAGACTCTAATTGTAAAATTGAACTTCTGGCAAAAGACAACTATCCTATTCACTTCCCTATCTACAGTGTAATATACCCAGCCTTCAGGGCCAACACAAAGTGCTGGTGATTGTTATCACACAATAGCACAGCCTGCAAATAAATGTGAAGGAAAACAAATAAGATGATAGGATACATTGCATATGAAAATTTATGCACAAAGACTTGACTTTAACCATACTAAATCAATAAATATTCTGGCTCTCTGGCACCCCCTCCTGCAGAGCTAGCACTGCAATCAGGTCTAGAGCTGCATGCATGCTGTGAAGATTTGGGAAATCTGTCTGTACAATTTATTAATTCTGTGTCAGATTATGAATGCTCTGTATGTATTTTTATCCAACTGAAAACTCCATTTTGAATGTAGGGACTAGTTGTCTTCTCTGCTGTCTGCTTGTCTCTATGTTGGACTAAAACTCCAAGTCTTAGTGATACAGGGTTGACTATAGAGGATCATTGAATTAAATGCTTTCCCATTGAAATGGAATAGATCTACATAATAGGCTGGCTCCTACGCAGGAGAATTGATTTGTCAGGGAAGGGATCACCTGGCAACAAAGTCACCTGGCAGAGTTCTGTGATCCTCTGTTGAAGCTTATCTGGAGGTCACCTGACCGAGGGACTGGAAGGTTAATAAAAGGGCAGGAGCTGATTTATTCAGCATCTTTGGCCATTTTCATGGATTCAAGATGAGGGAAGCTGCTGTAGGAGCCTCATGAGGCCTGGGGGAACCCTGCCTATCTGAACAAAAATGGTCCCGCAAGGACTCACAAGGGAAGGTCGAGCTAGAGTGAAGGACATTGCATTCAAGTTGTTTGGTGTTTTCTATATGATCTATACTTTCTGTGTATTTCCCATACTTAAGTAAATGCTGTGTTTGAGTCCTGTGCAAAGCCTATATGTGGTTATGCGCTACACCTTATCAAGTGCCTCCTGAGAGAGTTAAATGATAACCCAGACAGCTCACACCTTGGGTGAGATTGTGAGAGAGGGTGTTTTTAAGATACAGGCAAGCTTGAGGGGCCAGTACTAGTTCCAGGGACTGGGCAGCAGGCTGCTCTCAAGAGGGGATGCTAGATAGAGGATCTGCACTCTGAGAGTGTGCCTAGGGACCCCAGAATAGGGACAGTGTCTGGGCTCTGTTCAGACTCTGGAGGCTTAAAACACACAGGCTCCAGCAGCTGGGTCCTCTTGCAGCAGTCTGGTGAGTGGCCAAGGGGGGTGCTCAACTAGAGCTGTGACACACACTGTTAATCCTTAGCATGGCCATCGGATTCGTGCAATACCACTTGCAGGAGGGGCTTGTTCTATAAATGGCAGGTCTTCTTCCATTTTGGATTCATTCTCTTGCACAGCAAACCAGCCAAAGAAGGTAGCTTTTAAACAGGAGAAAGGGAATAGTAAAGAAAGGAGCACACAGAAGGAGAGAGGTGGAAATTTCTGGGAGAGTGTACACCCTCTGTCTACATTCAAACTGTAAAGGAAAGTTGGGAGTCAAAGGGGACAAAGGTGTTACGTCTTGGAGTTCTCTGGGGGTAAGGGACATCTCACTATCACATCCCCCTGTATCATATGTTTGAATGTCCCTTCACAGGGTGAATTGTTTAATCAGTCCCAAAAGACCTAAAAAGGAAAGATAAATTCCTGGTTGGGCTACTACATAAGTTACAGTTAGAAAGCATCACTATGAATATGGAAAACACAGTTCAAGTCCTCTGTAACAATTGAGAGGCATCATCGTAATTCTTAGTTCAAAAGTTGAAGATGCGCCACCAAACAAAATTTAAGTGTCCCTAATCCCTTTTCCCTCATTCAACCAAAGGTCCATCCTCTCTCATGCAACCCCAAGCCTCCCTGTAGTATTACTTATTCACTGAATTCCCAAAGCTCTAGGTACTGTAGTGATACATGGAAGAGATGCAGTCCCTGCCCCAAAGAGCTGTTGATCTAGATTAAATAATTGCTCAATCTTCACCTGCTGGCTACTCCCACTCTTTGCCACCTTCTTCACTTGCTGGCTACCAGCTCCTTAACTATTTCTGGTAAAAGTGGCTGAGATTTGGCAGCTTTCCCTACACCTTGCTGTGGCCGCTCTCCTTCTGCACTGGTTGGAGGCCTCTGCAACCCTGCCCCTTCTACTTCTCCACAGCCTCGTTTCCACAAGCCAATCAGAAGCAGCGCTGGGAGAGGCAGTCTGGGAAACTCACTTTTGTTTGCTTATGTTGAAGTCTGGCGGCTACCGCCTGGGCCATTCATTGTGCTCTGTTGCACCCCTGAATTAATCCTAGGGGAATCCAGCAGTGATGTGCTGGAGAGGAGTTCTTGGGCACTCCCAACAGCCCATTGTTAAAAATCTACCACCAACAGAGGGGAGGGTTGGAGTGATTGCCCTTCCATTGATAGACTTCCCCCCCTCTCTGGATATGTCTGAATGTTCCTTCACAGGGTAAATTGTTCCTGGGATATATAAAAAATACTCTGATGAGCATTTTTTTAATGGGCCAATTTGCACCAGATGGCAGCTAATTAAAAAAATCATACGGAAGAAGATGCCACAATTCTCTGTAAGGTCTTCGCCCCCACATCAAACTATACAAGCTGAACATTGTACTATAAATAAAGATATCCTATCTCCTAGAACTGGAAGGGACTTTGAAAGGTCATTGAGTCCAGCCCCCTGCCTTCACTAGCAGAACCAAGTACTGATTTTGCTCCAGATCCCTGGGTGGCCCCCTTAAGGATTGAACTCACAACCCTGGGTTTAGCAGGCTAATGCTCAAACCACTGAGCTATCTCTATTGTTAGTGTAGACTAACAATACACTCAGTATATTTTTCTGGAACAAAGTATTAATGTGTCCTGCAAGTGCACTTAATATTTGTTTGCCAAGTGGTGCCTCTCTTGTTGGTTACGTTTGAGAAAGCATTTTTATTTTAATAGAAAGACAAATTATAGACCCCCTTCATCCCTCCATTCTCCACTCTATCAGCATATACACCCTTCCTATGCAGGGTTCCTTAAAAGAAAAGAGGGTAATGTATGGGAGCCCTTTGTTTAAAACATTGTCAGTACACGATTGGAGTTGAGTCTGGAAGACCGGAGTGAATCTCTCAGTCATATCAGCAGGCACGCTACCGCTGTATTCATGTGTGAGGTAGGGGTCAGACTATAATGCTGGAAAAGACATGTTGTGATAAACTGCTTGAGGTCTCTTGAAGAATGATTATTACTTGGTGCTGCTTATCAACATTATTGTAGTAATGGAATTAATCCTGATTTACAATGGTGTAAGGGAGAAGAGACCCAGTCTATCCACATATATTATTCTTAAATGAGCTTGTTTTTGTCATATCTTGCCTATGTGATGTCTTAAGATGTATGCCTCCTATGATGGCAGCTCCAGGTCATGATCTCACATGTGAGGACTTTAGCATCAGAATATAGGGCCAGATTCCCAGCTGGTATAAACTGGCATAACTCCAGTGAAATCAATGAAAGAACACCAATTTATATTGGCTAGGTAGCTCTGGCTGAAGTCTCAGACATTCTCCCTGTTATAAACTTTACAGAGACATGGTTTTGTTGCTACTGTCTGAAATAAGTATGTGCAGGAATCTTGCAGAGAAATCTGTCTAACGAGTGTTTGAATGCTATGGTACCATGAAAACACCCACATAGCAATATCTGGGAGACATGTACTAAGCTGTCTCATGAGTTAGCCGTGATGTGCTACCAGTACAACAAGCAAGTAATATTCTCTGTGAAAGACCTTGTTGCAATTATTTTGTATCAGAATACATGGCATTTGCAGTACTTTGTGATTTAAAAAACCCAATATTTAGGAGGCACTATCGTATTAAAAATTCCAAATATTTGGGGCCAAGTCATATTCCCATTAAAGTCGGTGGGAGATTTGCATTGACTTTGAAAGGAAAAGGATTAGACTCTAAACAGCTAATTTATGAAAGACAAGTGTTATTTTGATAGACTGGGTTTTTTTTTCCAGAGTATTTCAGGAAATTTATTAATAGCAACTGAAGAAATCTGAAAAAATACTTGAAAAAATGCTAAATTGCCATAGCAACCTCTGCATCACATACTGTAAGATCTCATGCCTCTAGAGAGGCACAGCGCTAACATGACCAGATGACTTCTTTTAAAATGTCATATTTATTAAAATTCAGACTTTACAATATAAGCCCATTTAAAGACAATCACGAAGATAGTTCCTTTTTGATGCTTTTTCTAGAGCAGCTCCACTGACATTTTCATAAACAAATTCACGATACAGTCTTTATACATTTTAAATGATGTTGTTGTTGTTGAAGCAAGGATGGCACTGAGATGAAGAGATTCCCAAAGAATGTGGGATATTCTTGTGATGAACTGGGGGGCTCTGTCTGTACATCTTATGAATTCTGGATGATAAAACAGTATACTGAAATTACTGTGTCATTTAAAGCCTATATGTGTGTGGACCCCCCACACCTGACAGGATATGCAGCAGGTACACCCCAGACTGAGGACAATGGGAAGGTACTTAATGAGAGTGCTTTGACCAGACAATGGAGATGCTCAGCAGGGAGAAAATACTTCCTCCTCTGTTTGAAAGGAGAGGAAAGTCAGAGCAATGGAAAGTTATCAGACACAGAACAAAGGAGGGGCTTAAATAAGGAAACATGTTAGAAGCTGGGGGAAAGAGAGAGGAAGGTCACAGATACTGAGGAAGAAGTCTCCACGAAGGAGCAGCAGCCCAGCATGTAGCAGTCTCACAAGCCAAGGGGCCCGGCCTGTTTCCTGAGTCCAGATGGTCCCCAAGGACTCCCAAGGGAAGGGTGAGCTAGTGAGGGGCACTGCAGTTAGAATGTTTGTTGTGTTCTAAATGATCTGTACTCTCTTGTGCTTTATATGATTAAATAAATGAGCAACTGTGTTAGACTCGGGGCAAAGTGTCTCTGTGTGGTAAATGCTTGACAACAGCTACAAGCTTCCAAAGAGAGTTATACAGTAAACCAGAGGGCTCAGACCTTTCAGTGGAGTTCTGGGGGAGTGTGTGATTAAGTATAGGGGAGTCTGAAGGGCCAGCCCTGCACCCAGAAGGGCTAGGTAGCTGGACAGCAGGTTCCTAAGGATGCTAGGTGTCCAGTTTTTGACCGGAAAGTTCGGTCGAAAGGGGACGCAGCAGGGCACTTGCAGAGAGCTGGAGGCAGCATGGCTGTGAGCCAGGTGGGTGCCAATCCATGCCTCTGGATTGAGTTTGGATCGCATCCTATTTTCCACCCTCCTCTCTGCTCCCTGGCTCTGCCCTCGCCCTGCCTGCTGCAGAAACACCCCATCTTCATGGGAAGCCGCTCCAGGGGCTCCGAGACATGCGTGACGAGCACCGGAGCCGCAACCTGAGCCAGAGATCCCATGCCGGGTGGCTGCTTCTCCTCAGGGCAGAGGTGACTTTGCAGTACCAGCCTCCTGCCACTCAGATGGGAGCTTGGCAGCCTGGCCCAGGAGGGGTGGGCGAACAGCACCCTTAAAGCTCAGAGCATGTGGCTCATAGCGGAGCCTGACCTCCAGCTTGCACACATACTGTGCGGGGAGGGAAGGGCATTCCCTTAGCCCGGTCCGATTCGCCCAGACAGACAGACTGACACCCTCTGCCCCCCTGCCTTCCCATCGCTTCCTGCAAACACCACCACCAGCCTAGCCCAGGGTGTCGGACAGGGGGTGCCAGGTCATCAACCCGCACCAGCCCCTTCTCAGCCAGGGATGACTCCTACCTGCATTTTGTGGGCAGGCTCCACTTCAGCTCCCAGCCCAGCTTGCAGGCGGCAAGTGAGTCCCAGGAGAGAGGGGAGAGCGAGCAAGCGAGCAGGGGCGGGGGAGCTGTTGTGTCCAGATTTAAGAAATTGGAAAGTTGGCAACCCTACAGGTTCCAGCTCTCAGGATAGGGAGTTAGACCAAGGGTCTGTACCCCAACGGTATGCGTAGGGACCCTAAGACTCCATTCAGGCCCCAGAAGTTAAAAACATCCAGGGATTCAAGGACCCAGAGGCTTGGATTCCCCTCACAGCAGTCTAGTAGGCAGCTAGAGAGGACACCTGACTGACTCTGTGTCAATTCTCAAGGGACCTTTCCTTCCACAAATCAGCCTAATTAGAGAGGAGGAAAAATCTGGATCTCTTAAAAAGTGGAGCATGTTTAAAACATACTATACATATTTATTGACTGACACTTGATGCACAGTACAATATATATATATAGTAGGAAAACCAAGGAAACGTAGGAGGAAAATATATTATGATGTATTCATTGTGATCAGGGCCGGCTCCAGGCACCAGCCTGGCAAGCAGGTGCTTGGGGCGGCCACTCCGGAGGGGGGCGGCACGTCCAGCTATTCGGCGGCAATTCGGCGGACGGTCCCTCACTCCGGCTCGGAGCGAAGGACCTCCCGCCGAATTGCCGCCGCAGATCGCGATCGCGGCTTTTTTTTTTTTTTTTTTTGGCTGCTTGGGGCGGCCAAAACCCTGGAGCCGGCCCTGATTGTGATTCAGGGTTGGTTGTTAGTAAACTGTGCAGTCTAACTGTTGAGAACAACATTACTTTGTTATTAGCCTCAACCACCATGATGGCCTCAATCAGGCAAAACACTTTCAGAATGTGCGATGCCCCACTACTCCAATGGGCTTTGGATCAAGCCCTAAAAATATTTTGATGGATTCGGACCTATGTAATCGGTAGGGAGGTCAGGTAACCAGAGAGCACCCTCTCTTGCATTTGCTTATAACTTCTGTAGGCTTTCACCCTTGGGGACTCAAATATTCCAAACTTGATATCTGCCCAAGGGACATCTTTTTTTTTAATTTTGAGGGGAAAAAAGGTATAGCGATTTTTGAGAATGAAGACAGTGAGGAAATAAATCCACTTTTGCCATTATAAATACAAATATCTGTTTGTCCTGTTGAAATTCTCTGTCTTTATCTGGCATACACAGAGTTGTACTGTGCACTACAACATACTACACATGTATATTTAAGGTTGTAGAAATGTATATATTAGACTGTGTTATCTGATCCACAGGATGACCATGCAATGAAAGACTGTACTGTAACACATACACCTAAGGTAAGGGCCTCCCAGGATTCTGATTCATTCTAGCTAGCTCTGATTGTTTACGAGAACAGACCTTATTACTAAAATAGTATCCTAGCGCTACAGAACAATTCCTTGACAATTGTGGGGTGCCCAAAGGGAAGAAGAATACATCTTACTAGAGGAAGCAGGGTGTACATTCATTTTACTGTATTTCTGGCAATATATAGCTCACTTGAAGAACATTTTCTGACAATAGTAAAATAACACTCTCTGAAGACTAGCTATTTAACCCCCCTGCTGGATGAATCCTGACAAGAATTAGAGGGTTTTATTAATTTGATAGCTTGAGAGAATTAAGCCTGTGAGTCATTGCAGAATGTGCCAAAACAAGTGAACTACTGAAATCTTTAAACTTTCCCTCATGATACATGACCTTTTATTAGAACCTCATCCCTCATACACACACTAAAGTCAATCATTTTACATGCAAAAGGAACTCTCTTGCCAGAGTTCAGTGCAAGAAAGGAGTCTATAAAAGCAGAGGGGAAAATGTAGTACCACGTAATGCATTTTTGCCTCACTAAAAATCGCTAACGTCCCCTGAGCACTGAGTTAGAACGAATGGCTTTTTAGAAGTATGACTCTGTAGTGCTGACTTCCCCACTTTGGAATGAAGTGTTCATGCTGCATTATGGTGGCAAAGGAAAATGAAGTTAATTTAAGCTACCACCTTCATAGGGGCACAGAATCTCGGGTAAGAAATGTATAGCATATTTTAAAGCCTCAGTAAATATATCTGTTCAGTTACTTCTGCTGTAGCATAGATCAGTTTCATGACCCTCATACACTCCAGATAGCTTAACTTAAAAGGTGTTTGATATTATGCGTCATTACTGAATGAGCACTCTTACCTTTTTATATACAAGACATCTTTACATCATTTGCATTTGAAAGTACTGCGTAATTTTCAGCTTTGAGAGAGTTTAGCCCACGTTTCTGCACATAACTTTGTATTCCACTTAAAAATTCTCTCTCTCAGGCTGCAGCTTTCATATTCCTTTTATGCTTGTGTTACCCAACATCTCCTGCCCTGCCAAGTTTGCCCAGTATCTCTCATGAGTACTGCTCAGGAACACCCACAGAGGGAGATGAAAGCTCAGTTCTTCTCTGCATTTCTTTAAACCACTTCCCTAGTGTCTACTGGGGATTATTCATGGAAAATAATGTAAGAAAAGAAGAATAAATTTGCTATATAAATCTTATTTTGGCTTTGCGTATTATCTTAATCCAATTAACATATGCACTACTCAATACTAGTCACCTTTTTTTAAATAAAAAAACTTAGCTTCTTCCCTCACTGCATTCAGTAGGGCTCTGTGCAGGTGCAAATATCTACATGGATGGAACTACTAGAAGGGCCTAAATCCTCCCCATAACTGACTGCCTGTTCATCCTGTCTTCTGCATCTTCATGGCCATAAAATCCTACAGTTGTGTCTTGTTCAGCACTGTGATCCTAAGAGCCTTTTAATGCCAAAAGGCAGGTGCAGATATCTACATGGATGGATACACTCACTACACCTAATGCACTGTCGTCATAGTATTAATCTGTAAAGCAGGGGTCGGCAACCTTTGGCATGTGGCCCATTAAGGTAATCCGCTGGTGGGCCATGAGACATTTTGTTAATGTTGACCATCTGCAGGCACAGCCCCCTGCAGCTCCCATTGGCTGGGAACAGCAAACTGTGGCCACTGGGAGCTGTGGGGGGGCGTGCCTGCAGACGGTCAACATTAACAAAATGTCTCGTGGCCTGCCAGCGGATTACCTTAATGGGCCGCATGCCAAAGGTTGCCGACTCCTGCTGTAAAGAGTGTCATGTGTGTAGCAAATGAAAGCTGGTGACACACCAGTTGTTAGTACCATTGTGTGATGTATGTACAAATGGTGTGTAAAATGTATGTATGTATGCTGGAACTATATTCCCAAAATATGTTTGTGGGAGGAGGACTTGATAAACAAGTTTGTTCTACACAAAGGACTGTTGCTTTGCCTAATTGCCTGTGTCTATCATGTAAGTTGAGCAGGATGATGCCAGAGACAATGGGCAGTTCACTTGCATCTGAAGTAAGCACCAGTTATCAGGAGGATAAGGAAACAGCATGGTGTCAGCTCACTGGAGCACGAGCAGTAGGGGAGAAAAACTTTATCTGGGGATACACTTCCAAAGAGCACATCTCAAAGGGTTACTGGACTACATGAGAAAGGGGAGAGAACCTCTTTGTTATCCCTTACTGAGGAATAACAAAGAGGTTAGCGCTCTTTGCATCTATGAACAGTGGATCTCCAACTAAATGCAGGAGCGGCGCCAGGGTTTTTGGTGCCCTAGGCGGGGGTCCTTCCACGCTCCCGGTCTTCGGGGCACTTCGGCGGCAGGTCCCGGAGCGAGTGAAGGACCCGCCGCAGAATTGCTGCCGAAGACCCGGAGCGCAGAAGGACCCCCCACCGCCAAATTGCTGCCGAGGGTGGCAAAATGCCACCACCCCCCAAATCCTGGTGCCCTAGGCGACTGCCTAGGTCACTTAAATGGAAGCGCCGGCCCTGACTATATGGGTTGCTGATGCGGAGAAGTATCTGTAAGTGAGAAGGCTGCTTTATAAAGCTTGGAGCCTGCTAAGAAGTGGCTTAGGGTAAGACAACAGCCTTAGACAAGGATTGTAACACATTAAGCTTTTGTCACTAGCAAGCATGATTATATTTTTGTTTTATTTGTAACTATTTTCTGTTTCCATTATCTCTGCTTAGTATCACTTAAATCTCTGTTCTTTATTAATAAACTTATTCTTATTTCATTATAAATCCATCTCAGTGCTGTTATGTTAAAGTGAAGGGGGAAACCTCAGCTGAGACAGCAGGCTGTTGTGTACTCTGTCTCTTTGGAGACAGCAGATTTGGTATTTCTGTAGGCATCCAGTGACAGGAGCTGGATGCTGTGGAGGAACGCTGTTCCTGGGGATTTGGACTGGGGTCACCAAGAGTTCCCTGCAAGGCAAGGCAAGGACTGGCAGGGTCCCGAGAAGTTTGTTGGGCTGGCTAACAAACTGGAGTGTCAGGGAGTTGGCACACAGTTTTGTAGCAGCAAATATCTCTCTTGCTGAGGCAGAAGGGTAACAAAGTGACTTACAATTCTGGACACCCCAAGAAAGCATCACAAGCTCTACAAGTTACTCAGGAAAAAAAGTCATCAGGGCTGTGTAGAAACAAAACTAGAGTAGGAAGAGGGCTTTTGGGTCTTCTTACCAATCCTCTGCCAGTGCCGGACTGTTCCATATGGTACGCACAAGTTGGGAAATATACATTACAGCACTGAAGCCTCTGCCTCTTTTCCTCAAACTCTGCAGTTTCTTATGTTAAGTCAAGGGACATAATTGAAAGGTGAGTGCTGAGTTTTTTGAATGTGTTAAGTTTTACCACTAGAGACACTTGTCCCAATTACTTTTTAAAGTAAATCTGCCTTCAAAACAATATTTTTTTCCAGGTCTCTGAACTAGTATTCTAACTGCACCCGCTTCTTAGACAGAGTCGTTATTGGTACTAATGATTAGTGCTGGAGTTGGAAATCTCATGTAGCATGCTCGGCACTTCAGCCAATCTGTAATAATGTTAAGTGTTGCATGTCTAATTTGTTATTTTAACTGCCCATAGAGAGTTTCCTTTATTTCTTGTTTTTATCTGGAATGGGCTAGTTCAGTCAGGAATTGAGACCATATAAAAGCAACCCAATGTTACTGATGAACAGCTGACTTACACAGGGCTTCTTATTCTGATGTGCCTTCTCTAACCAGGTCTTTGCTGGGGATGCCTATATTAGTACCTACATTATTACAACAGAACTAAGTTTACCCCTCATTTTTTAATGTTACTGTAGTTCTTATGAAATGTGTTAGCTTGATAGTCCTGAGAATGAAGTCCTCTATCCACATACCAAGTTCAGTACAGACAACCATATAGGCTTCCCTATCTACAGCAGACTACTCGGAGGGATCTTCATGTGAGACAATGCAATAGTTCAGTGTCTACACTCATTAGACATGGAACTCAGCGTGTCCCACTTCTAAAGCTGAAGGCACCTTTGAGAAACCCTGACAACGGAAGGTCTGGATTACTAAGATACAAGCATCATTTGTGTTGTTTCTGTAGTTCTTCAGACAAAGGTAATATGAAGGAACCTCATGGGAATGTTGAGGTCCAAATAACCATGTATACAACCTGCAAGGCTGTGACGTTCCCCTGGTGTTATCTGGACCGGTGATCTGCTAGGTCACTCCAATCCTTGACTCTGGGAGCCAGCCTTACCCTGCTCTGCTGTGAGAACCCCCACTCCTGGGCTGTTCACGCACAGCCTCTGGCATGTTAGCTGCTCCTTGGATTGTGCAACCGAATGACACTAGCCAATATCTCCGGTCCCAGACACAACCCTAGGAACCTCCGTCTTGCAATGTCCAGTTATGCCTGCTGGACGCTGCAAGCTTATATGAATCCTCAATTTAACAAATAAATTGATAGTACCAGGCTTGTTCTCCCAAGGGGAGTCTCTGACACACTTCAAACCAAACGCACTGCTTCAGGTAGAATAAACAAACAGATTTATTAACTATAAAGATAGATTTTAAGTGATTATAAGTCAAAGCACAACAAGACAGATTTGGTCAAATGAGATAAAAGCAAAACGCATTCTAAGCTGATCTTAAGTATGAGAGGGGTAGCCGTGTTAGTCTGGATCTGAAAAAAGCGACAAAGAGTCCTGTGGCACCTTATAGACTAACAGACGTATTGGAGCATAAGCTTTTGTGGATGACAAAGTGGGTATTCACCCACGAAAGCTTATGCTCCAATACGTCTGTTAGTCTATAAGGTGCCACCGGACTCTTTGTCACTTTAAGCTGATCTTAACACTTTCAATGTCCTTACAAACTTAGATGCTTCTCACCACAGGCTGGTTGCTCTTCAGCCAGGCTCTCCCCTTTGATCAGTGCTTCAGTCGCTTGGTGTGGTGTCTGTAGATGTAGGTGGAAGAGACAGGAAGAGTTTGGTAAACGTCTCTTCCTTTTATCATGTTCTTTCTTCCCTCTTGGCTTTGCTCCCCCCCTCCCACCACTTCAGATTCAGGTGAGCATTACCTCATTGCAGTTCCAAACTGACTAAAGGAAGGGGGGGGGGTGACTCACTTGAGAGTCTAACATAGGAGTGGTCAACCTGTGGCTCCAGAGCCACATGCGGCTCTTCAGAAGTTAATATGCAGCTCCTTGTATAGGCACTGACTCTGGGGCTGGAGCTACAGGTGCCAACTTTCCAATGTGCCGGGGGCGCTCACTGCTCAACCCCTGGCTCTGCCACAGGCCCTACCCCCATGCTACCCCTTCTTGCCCCCTCCCCTGAGCCTGCCATGCCCTTGCTCCTAACGCTCCCCCCCCGCCCCGAGCCTCCTGCACACCATGAAACAGCTGATCGGGAGGTGCAGGGAGGGAGGGAAAGGCGCTGATTGGTGGGGCTGCTGGTGGGTGGGGGAGCTGATGGGGGGAGCTGCTGATGTATTACTGTGGCTCTTTGGCAATGTACATTGTTAAATTCTGGCTCCTTCTCAGGCTCAGGTTGGCCAGCCCTGGTCTAACAGATCTTTTGTTGTTGCCTAGGCCTGCGTCCTTTGTTCCTGTGAGGCTGGGCTGGGTTTGTCCAATACATGCCCTGATGAGGTGTGAACTGCCTCTCTGTTCTTGGAGAGTTTTTGCCTGGGCTTGCTTTCAGCCATAAGGATACATTTTCAGCCTCATAACTATATACATGAAATTATAACTATAACCTTAATAGAACATTACTGTAACAATTATTATAACATCACTATAACAACCCTGCTCAGTGCATCATGAACCTTCCGAAGTCACCCAACGTGACAAACTTTGGATACCACACAATCATTTTATAAAGATGAACATGGGGTTCCCCCAAGGTACAGGGGTGTTTTCCCCCAGGCTAGTGAAACACAGAGAGCACTTATGGGAAAGCTGCTGGGAAAAGGTGAATCTGATCAAAGGGTAAACACATCTAGAACAGACAGCACAGATCACAGCCCTCTAGGAGGCAGGGAAAGTGATAGTTTGCCCGAATACAAATGACCCCACTGACAGAGATGGGGGTGTTTTCCCCCCAGGCTGGTGGACTGGAGCCTTCCAAGATCCTTTGTTCGTTAGGTGTTTCTTGATTGGGCACTTAACTTGCACATTCCTTTCTCAAGAAGCTGACCAAATGCTTTACTAAGGCTACTTACAAATCAAGCAAGTACACAGCTAATATTCATAACTTTGAATACAACGATGATACGTGCATACAAACAGGAGGAATATATTCAGTAGATCATAACCTTTACAGAGATATGTTACATGGCATATGTAGCTGTGAGAGGTTGGATCACTGAAACCCCCTTGAGAACTGCCAACCGATGTGCCAAGACTACTTCTGCCCCTGTTTTCCCTGCCAGCCTGGGAATCCAGCACCCTGTCTTGTTGAGCCAGACACACCAGTCTGCTCCAACACAGACCCAGGGTCTGAACCACATGCCCCAAAGCTGCAGACTTAACTGAAAACAACTTACAGAAATGTTCCTGTCTTTAACACTCAGATGCTCAACTCCCAATGGGGTCCAAACCCTAAATAAATCCGTTGTACCTTGTATAAAGCTTATACAGGGTAAGCTCATAAATAGTTTGCCCTCTATAACACTGATAGAGAGATATGCACAGCTTCCCCCCGCCCCCCCCAGGTATTAATACATACTCTGGGTTAATTAATAAGTAAAAAGTGATTTTATTAATTACAGAAAGTAGGATGTAAGTGGTTCCAAGCAGTAACAGACAGAACAAAGTGAATTACCAAGTAAAATAAAATAAAACATGTAAATCTAAGCCTAATACAGTAATAAAACTGAATACAGATAAAATCTCACCCTCAGAGATGTTTCAATGCGTTTCTTTCACAGACTGGATGCCTTCCTAGTCTGGGCACAGTCCTTTCCCATGGTACAGCCCTTGTTCCAGCTCAGGTGGTAGGTCGGGCATTTCTCATGATGGCTGCCCCTTTTTTCTTTGTTCCACCCACGTATATATCTTTTGCATAAGGGGGGAATCCTTTGTCCCTCTGGGTTCCCACCCCCCTTCTCAATGGAAAAGCACCAGGTTAAAGATGGATTCCAGTTCAGGTGACATGATCACGTCACTGTAATACTTCATTACCCACTTGCCAGCACACATATATACAGGAAAACTTACAAGTAAAACAGAGCCATTTGTAGTCAATTGTCCTGGTTGATGGGAGCCATCAAGATTCCAAACCATCATTAATGGCCCACACTTTGCATAATTACAATAGGCCCTCAGAGTTATATTTTATATTTCTAGTTAAAGATACAAGAGTGATACATTTATACAAATAGGATGACCACACTCAGTAGATTATAAGCTTTGTAATGATACCTTACAAGAGACCTTTTGCATGAAGCATATTCCAGTTACATTATATTCATACTCATCAGCATACTTTCATAAAATCACTGACAAATAAGAGAGCACGACACTGTATGATTTCTAGAGCTGATAGAGGGCAATTTGTTCAGCAGAGTGATGTAAGCTTCGTTATGATTGCATCATCCATGACTTCTAGGAATAACATGATGCAATTCATATCATGTATGACGCAATACCAGCTTCAGATTGCATCCTTCATTGTTTTGCCTAAAAAGCAAGTACTGTCCAAACCCAGTCATAGATTTATTCATAGATCCAGTCAAAGATGTATTTTAGTCATTTCTGGTTTAAATTGAGATCCCTTCCCTTTATAACTCACTTATCCTCTGCCATTCCCAAGTCAAGGGTCGTATATACTGACCCAATAGCATATCTTGAAAACTAGAGCCAATCAACAAGTTTAAGCATCATTTTCGTTCTCAGTGACCGAGAATTAGTAAAGATTGACTACATTTATTTCAGAAGCATTTTGGCTGTAGAGCAGTGTTAAATAAGCAACATGTTGCAAATCAAGTCTGAGAGTTGGATTATGACTTCTCTTGGATAAAGTCTCATAGGCATCACAACAGTGTGTGAAACAGTGTCTGTACTTTCTGGTGTAGCTGTATCAGCAACATCTTCCTGCTCTGTGGCGTTAGGGTCTCATGTACGAGAAACAAGGACATGAGGCTCACTAGTTATCACAGGTCACTGTCTGGGGCTGTATTGTAGGCTCAGTATTTTCAACAGCATCACTGGAGTACAGCACCCCACTGAACATGTGCTCGAAAGCTGGTTTATGTGTTTGTGACACTTTTATCTGACAGACAATTGAAACTCTTCAGGTGTTAACTGAGTTCCAGGGTCACAATTTGATCAGGAATTCCCATCCATGAAAACAATTGTCTTAACACTTCCAGTTCCAGTGCAGTGATTTAGTTAAATCCATACAGAATACCTTAGGACATTTAGAATGGACATCTACTGCAATCCAAAACACATGTTCCATAAATGATCCGGCACAGTTTATGTGGATTCTTTGCTATTGGATTGTTGGCCATTCCCCAGGATGAAAAAAAGCATGTTTATGCATCTGTTGCATTCGCTGACAACCTTGACATTGTTTTGCCATTTTCTCTACCCATGTATCCATCTTTGGCCACCACACAAAACCCCTGGCAAGGATGTCCATTTTTACAATTCCCAAGTGGCCTTCACTTAATTCTTGGGATACATATGACCTGAGGTTAGTAGCAATAACCACTCTGATGCCACATATTAGGCAACCTTGATATAGGTTAGGGTCACAAAACAGTATCTCAATACAAGAGGGCCAGGGGCTCGCTGGTCTCTGGTAGTGAATTTCAGCGGGCCTGACCAGTTCAGTGTACTCCAACTCACTAAAGTCAGAAACAATATCTAAAAGGTGGCATGTAAGATAGTAATAGAAAGGGAATTATGTTCTTAAAGTGTGTGTGCCAGGCAGGGTTGATGTTATCCCACCTTAGAAAAAGGAATGCCACCTTGAAGGTACTTCCAAAGTACTTTAAGAGACAATGGGAATGCATTTATAAAAAGGGTAAACAAAACCATCAAACTAAAAAGGGGAGGTGATAACCTCTCTGCATCATGGCAGGGCAAGGAAATTGCAGGAACAGTTCAATTTGCAATTTAGCAAACACTAGCAGGGAAAGAAGCCAGCATGGAATTTCCTTCATCACCAGGCTCCATGTCTCCTTTCTCACAGCTTGAATGAACTTTACTTTGGAGGTAACCTTCAGAAGAATCCATTTCAAAGGCTCGTTGGATTAGAAAAAGAGGGGCAAAGAACCCCATGTTATCTTTCACCTAAGAAGACAAAGGAACCGAGCACTTTTGACTTTGTAGAAGATCCTGACTAAGGGAGTGGTCATCTTTCTGGAAGGTAGTGTGGTAAAATCTTACCTTGAACCAAGACTGTAGTTTTATTAAGTCTTAGTCTCTAGAAAGCATTTTCTACTTTTATTTGCATGTAACTATTGCTAACTCTATCTTTTCTACTTGAGTTCACTTAAAATCCTATCTCCTTTTGTTAATACACTTGTTTTACTTATATTCTAAACCAACCCAATGATGAGTTTCAATTGAAGTGATAGTTAACTCTTGTTAAAGTGATAAGCTTGCAGTTTATCTCTTTAGAGGAGTAAACAAATCTTGTTATTCCTCTGAATTGCCCAGGAAAGGGCTGGAGATTGCAGAGCACATGATTTGGGGAAAATTCGGAAGCGGGGGGAGGGGGTGTTGGAGTCATCTTGCTAGGTGTAACCAATGCTGGTAGAAGTCAGAGTGCGGCTGTTGTGTAACAAGCAGGCTGCTGGGGTCAGAGCTGCTGGTCCAAGGCTGCTTATCACACAGACACTGAGTGTGTGCTTGTATGCTGGCTGTGAGAATCCAGACAAGGGTGCTACAGCAGCAGAGCATTTTAAGATGCCCAGGATTACAGGACAGGTGATGATACAAGCCCCCACTGGTCTGGATTGAACTCCAGAATGTGACAAGGCTTAACAGCTCTTTTCAAGGAAATAAAGCTGGAAACAGTATCTGTTGAGTCCATGCATTTGTTGTAATGTCATACACTTTAGCGAGAATGTGGTTGTGACAGATATTGCAAACACATATAGTACCTTTGGGGAATATGGTTTTAACTTTATGAACATTGTGTGTGTGTGTGTGTGTGTGTGTGTGTGTGAGAGAGAGAGAGAGAGAGAGATCCTATTGTACCCCTTTGTAAAAGTTAGCTACGTGAGCCAGGAACTGACATCAGTGGGGGATGATTACTATGAATCCTCAGATGGGTAAACAACTCTAGAAAAGTACCACACGTAGGGAGAATTACATACATTGGTTCAGACTGGGTCACAGAGGCCCAAGGAGAAAAAGAAAGTGCTTTTGTTATAAAAGGTGAAATTTAAATTAAAGGGCCTTCATTTTTTGATGCAACAAATGGACATGACTCTTTACCCAAGGGCTGCTAAACGGTTGGAAGGACTTTGATCTCCCAGGCCCCCAATGTGGAACAACTGGATTTTTGTTGTTTGATTTTTTTTCTCTATCAGACTTTTAGCCTAAAATAAATGTACTTTGCCTTGTGAAAGCTGGCTAGTCACTGGTAAACCACTGTCTTAGTCTCTAGAGAAACAGAGTGAAACTACAGGGGCTGAGCTAAGTCAGTCATGCTGGGATAATCGCAGACAACTGCAGGGGGGACAGCAAGCCTAAAACCCCACTCTGGAGGAAAAGGGATGCGAGTCCCTGCTCAGAGAGAGGTGATGGCCTGAGATGTAAGAGGGATTCCTTGCATAGACCATGGGGTAGGGGTGTGTGTCCGCAGTGCAGTTACCTCGAAACTGACAGTAGTTGCTAATCCAAAACCAGCTATTGACTGAGGCTGGTTTGTTCCTAAAATATGCATTAGAAATTGCTTTATCTATGTGTGACACTCTCCTCAGCGTGTCCATAACCATAAGCCACTACCTCTCTGGCTCAGCAAGGGAGAGCTCCGGTGTGGCTTACACTGTGTGTCAGCTCCCTGCCACACCAGTTCTGTTAGCCTCACCAGCAAACTCCCTGAGACTTGGACAATCTAAACCTTGCTTTGCAGGTCACATTCAGTGCACTCCAGTTCCCCAGAGATGTCTCTCTGCAGTGTCCAGTCACTCTCACTGGACAGTCACAGAATTTACTAAGTCCCCCGTCTCCAAAGAGACAGAGCATACGCCATCCTGTTGGCTCACTGAGGACACACTCTTTACCATAATACACAGCACTGAGATAGTTTTATAATAAAACAAGAATAAATGTATTAATAAAGAACAAAGATGTAAGTGATATTAAGCAAGAGAAAAAGAGACAAAAATGGTTGCAAATAAAATAAAAGTAAAAACACACTATCTAGTGGCTACATTTAACATTTTATAATCTGGTGTGACACTACACCCCATATTCATCATGGGGGTATGACTATGATATAATTATGACATAATTATGATGCAATTTGTACAAGATGAATCATGAAAGCCGTCAATGGAAAAGTTGTGGTTTGCTGAATATGATTATCCTATTTGTATGCATGTATCATTTTTGTATCCAAAGTTATGACTATGTATCTGTATTCCAAATGTAGTTACACCTAAGTGACATCATCTGTAGGCAAGATGCTTCCATCCTAGATAGCTGGTTGGGAAGGGCCTATTCAAGGTAATGGGCCATCAGGGGAAACAACAGGCCTTAGGAGAAGCTTATCTCCCACCTGGTGAGCCTTCCTGAGAACCCTCCAGACAGCCTATAAGCAGAGGTGAAAGTAAGACAGTACGGTCCGGTACGGCATACCGGACTGGACCGGCTTCCCCAACGGTGATTTAAAGGGCCCAGGGCTCCAGCCATTGCGGGTAGCCCCGGGCCATTTAAAGCGCCGCCGGAGCTCCGGCAGCGGGGCTCGGGCAGCACTTTAAAGGGCCCGGGGCTCCCTGCAGTGGCAGGAGCACCGGGCCCTTTAAATCCCCCCCGGGGCTCCGGCAGCCAGGCTCTGGTGGGGATTTAAAGGGCCAGGGGCTCCGGGCACTGTGGGGAGCCTCAGGGCCTTTAAATATTGAAAGGCCACGCCTCTTCCGGTTGAGGCCATGCCCCCGCTCAGGACTCCGGCATAACGGTAAGTCCTTTAAGTTACTTTAACCCCTGCCTATAAGTAATGACTGCTATGACTCAGCAGGGCATGCAAGGGCATGTGACCAGACCACATGACACTGATCGCCATTTTGGGTACCTGTATTTTTCCAGAAACTGGGCTGGGAACTGATTTTGGAACAAAGGGGTCCCGCCATATGTTAAAGCTAGATAAGGTGGGGTGTGACATCATCGAGCTGCCTGACTTCCCATACAAGAGAACTCCTGAAAACACCTGAGGAAAAAAGACTGGAATGGGGGAAGTGATGGTCCCAGTCTAAAAGGATTTCTAGCCTGTATATGGAAACCTGGTGAACTGCTTGTATCATCACCCAGGGTGAGAGATTGCTAATTCAAATCCAACCTATCTAGTATTTTAGGCTTAGTTTGCGGTCTTGTTTATTTGCTACGTAATCTACTTCTGTTTGCTATCACTTATAATCACTTAACATCTATCTTTTGTAGTTAATAAACATGTTTTAATTTAAACCAGTGTGCCTTTGACTCATGTGTCTGGGAAAAATCTCAGCTTGGTTTAACGCAAGCGTATTGTGCATATTTCTCTATACATTGAGGGAAAGGCGAACTGTATAATAAATTCATACTGGTCAGGTTTCGATCAGGGCAGGATGGTACGACTCTAGGGTCCTAGGCTGGGGGGGAAGTTGGGGTTATTTTGGCTGTAGCCTCTCTATTGTTGATTCGTGCAGTGACTGGTCAGCCTGCGTGAAGCTGCAGCTGGGTGTGTCCCTGCCTGTATGAATGCTGGTGGAAGTATAAGACTGGAAGCGGTCTATAGCTTGTCACAGCAGCACAGTGCTGAGATGGAGCACAGGCTGGTGAGTCAGAGGTCTCAGTGGTATCCCAGTTCTAGGTGGCACCCCGAGGGGAACCTGTCACACCTGGTCTCATACAATTTCTCACCTACAGTCAGTTCCCAGCATCTTCAGCCCACATGGTTGAAGGATCCACCTTACACAGATTCCATGAGTGCTGGCATCTTTTGTCCCTTAAGCAGGAGTTCACTTTCTTACCTTTTATAGTTGAGAAAACCCCTGAAATGTATTATTTGAAAAGTAAACCTAGACAGAGTTCTTCTCCCATGTTGATTATTCTTTCAGATGCAGGTGCCAAATCCCCTTTTCATCCACTGGTCCATTTGCTTTCTTGTTGGCTTGATTACTTTGTTTACCTTAGATGTAAATATACTTCCCTGGTCTCTGGCCTCACCTTGCTCAATTTACATTGGAGACACAGGCAAACAGGCTAAACAACATTCCTATGTGTAGGACAAACATGTTTATTCACTCTACTCAGATTGCTTGGTCTGGACATATTTCTAAACATACATAACTTTTTTACACAATCCATATATATATCACACAGTGATATTCATGACCAGTGTGTCTCCATTTATATATGATACTTTACAAGGCACTGTTTGGCTAAACAAAGTGTTTTGGCCCTTTGCCAGTTGACATAAAGGGACTCTTAGAGTTATACAATGGTGTATCAATAGCTCCTAATGATACAAAGGACATAAGAACATAAGAATGGCCATATTGGGTCAAACCAAATGTCCATCTAGCCCAGTATCCTGTCTTCTGACAGTGGCCAATGCCAGATGTTTCAGAGGGAATGAACAGAACAGGTAATCATCAAGTGATCCATCCCCTGTCGCCCATTTCCAGCTTCTGGGACGCCATCCCTGCCCATCCTGGCTAATGGTCATTGATTGACCTATCCTCCATAAATTTATCTATTTCTTTTTTGAACTCTGTTATAGTCTTGGCCTTCACAACATCCTCTGGCAAAGAGTTCCACAGGTTGACTGTGCATTCTGTGAATACTTCATTTTGTTTCTTTTAAACCTGCTACCATTAATATCATTTGCTGACCTCTAGTTCTTGTGTTATGAAAAGGGGTAAATAACACTTCCTTATTTACTTTCTCCACACCCGTCATGATTTTGTAGACCTCTCTCATATCCCCCCTTAGTCGTCTCTTTTCCAAGCTGAAAAGTCCGAGTCTTATTCATCTCTCCTCATGCAAAAGCTGTTCCATACCCTTAATCATTTTTGTTGCCCTTTTCTGAATTCCAATATATTCAATTTTCCAATTCCAATATATCTTGTTTTGAGATGGGTTTACCAGATCTGCACACAATATTTAAGATGTGGGCATACCATGGATTTATATAGAAGCAATATGATATTTTCTGTCTTATTATCGATCCCTTTCTTAATTATTCCCAACATTCTGTTCGCTTTTTTGACTGCTTCACATTAAGTGAATGTTTACAGAGAACTATCCACAATGACTCTGAGATCTCTTTCTTGGGTGGGAACAGCTAATTTATACTCCTTCATTTTATATGTACAGTCGGGATTATATTTTCCTTCAATAGCATCATGTTATTTGTGCAACAAATGAATTGGGGTCAAGCAAAAAGCACACTCAGAGACGGTTTCCCATAACATAAGTGCAGTCTGAAATTGGAGGTGACTGTTAGTTCAAGGACAAACCTTGTAGAAACTGGGACACACACAGGAAATGTGCACACCAGTACTAAATGCACAACCATCACCTCATGAGAGCAATACCAGAGAATTTTAGTTTCCTCAGCTTGCAGATGACAACCTGCCACATGGACTCCATTGAGAACAATATAGCATCTCTACAACTGTTTAATTTACAAGATAATAAATGAATTGTTATTTAATGGATTTCTTTACAAGCAGAAAAAGTAATACTTAAAATAGAGCTTGATACAGGGTCTGCTGTTTCAGTAATTTCACAGCAAAATTAGAAGAGACTGCTTAAAGGTAAAGGTGCAGAAAACCCCCGTGCTTCTAAAAACTGATTCAGATGAAATCTTCACTCCTCTGGGTGTTATTACAGTGCAGGTAACATAAGTGTAAACAGCTTACGCTAAACCTCTATGCTGTGAAGCGAGGAGGTCCTGCATTGTTTGGTAGAAAATGACGGGGAGAGGTTCAACTGGACTGGCAAAGCACAGAAAGCCTGCGCAGTTCAAAAATTATGAACTTCATCCTAAAATAAAAATTAAATTACAATAGCATTTCAGTATTCCATGAAAATGATTACAAGAAAAGTTTAAATCTAACCTCATGGCAGTGCCTTTGCAAATTCCATCTCTCCAGTGATGCTGAAGTCTTGGTGGTGGCAAGTTGCAGAAGTGCTGTGCTGAAAGGATGCTTCTTCCTGATGCTGAGTTATGGCTTCCCTGTTCTTAGTTGTCTGGTTGCTGGCAGAGAGATGAGATGAACAGGTGGTGGAGGATACACCTCTTTCAGGGGCTAAGCTGGGCTCAAATATCAGCCATTGTCACCTTTGGCTCAATACTTCCTGGAATGGCCTTAGTAACATTTTCAGCTCATGGATATCCAATCCACTCTGCATACACAGCAGGGCTGTAACTGCTTTTGTCTTTGTGGTGGGAAACTCTCAGAACATCTTTAAAGGTAGAGTTTTAACTCTTACTCAGTCCATTTTAGGTTCATTAGGGTTTAATAGGATTTGAAATTGTTGTTTCAAATGAGTCCAAACACTCCTATTTCCTATACAGGAGTCTTCCAGTGCTTAAAATAGTCTTTTTAAATGTAGATGATTCGATAAAAGAGTGTCTTTAGATTTAAATGGTCAAAGAAATGATTGTATTTTCTTAAAACCTGGAGAGATGGTTCTTGTCTGAATTTGGTAAGGAGTTACTTAACCAATGTCAGCTAGCTAATTAATTCCTCTATAATATTAAAATGTTTATATTCAAAGAACATTTCTTCCTGGCAGATATAAGAACACTCTACCTTGAGAGACAGGAAGAATAGAAAACTCCTGAATCCTGCCAAATTCCACAATATACTCATAGAGACCTCTACCAAACCAAAAGGCCAGTAGTAGAAGTAGTAAAGCATATTACAACCACTTTCTTAGGCTAGGACTGACGCACACACCCTCCCATCCACACAGATCACAGCAGCACTTGAATGACCTGTGACAGAAAAATCAATGAGGAAGAAAACTTGAGTGGTGCTGGCAGAAGATACAGCCTGACAGACACAGACTCAGACACAAGGGCTTTCTGGAAACATATACCACTGCCAAGAAGACAAAGAGAGGCAGAAAAATCACACTGTACAGAACTTTTCCAGACCATAAATCACTTTATAAAACTAGACTTGCTCCACTGAGCTACAGAACTCAGCTCTCCTCACTAAAATGAATTATCTTTTTTTTCCAAAGAGGCGATCACCAGCATCTAGATGGCTTCATGGACTACCAGTAATAAGTCAAGCACAGGGGCAGAATCACAATGCCTTCATAGCCAAGCTTCAGCCCACTCACATAAGAAGTAGTCATGGCCCAGCAGTCAGGGACACCAACAGTGACTCAGATCTCCTTTCCTTCCTGAATGGCAGTAACTCCTAAGGCCTGATTCTCATTTACTCCAAACCACCTTTACATTGCTCTGGCAATTTAAAGGGAAATCTCACTTTCAGGCCTCTTAACAATGTCAGTGGGGCCCCCATTGGCTTTAATGAGAACAGCATCAGGACCTTGGCCCAGAGCCAATGCTATGAAGATACACCATACAACTGTGGTATAAAACTTCAACAACAAATAGAACACAATGTTACAGAACCTTTTAATTTTTCACTTAACCGCTGTCTTTATTTTCCTAGGGTAAGAACACACCAGTGTCTCTGAAGTTAAAATTAATTTGTTAGCATAATAAGACTCGGTGTCTACAAGAAGTTTATTTGGTGATCTGAACTTTCATTTTTGTTGCCTGCATATTGGAGAAAGATGGAATAAAAACCATCTCATATGCTGGTAAAGATTAAATTAATTAGAATTACTGTAAAGGTCTGATAATGGGTTATCCCAAATTCAGCAAAAAAGGCTCAGATAGATGCAATTAATTAGATTAAATAACTACTCATGGAAACTGTATTTCCATAAAAGTATTTTCCCCCTCCTATATAGACTGTTGTCTAATGACTGCATAATTATTGGAATGAATTCCGCTCATCACTGCTGGGTTTGATGGCACTCTGGCATTTTTCAATACAGATTTTATTAGGAAGAGAAAACAGCTTTTGTCGCAACATTACTTTTGTATTTTTAGCCTGTGAAGTCTGACTAATGGGTCAAACTTCCTATTTGCAAAGCATGTGCCAAATTCATCCCTGGTGTCAACTTACTGCTTTAAGATTTACTTTGACTCCGGTTGGCTTTTCCCAAGGATAGATCAAGCCCAAGGAATTTTACTTCAGAGTTATCCGGAGGGAGTTTGCAAGACTTAGACTGTACAGGTGAAGAAATTAATTTTTATATTCTCCTGAAATAACCTTGCTATATAGAAACAGGGCTGGCCTTAGTGAAAATGGCACCTGACACTGAGTCAGAAATGGTTACGCAACTAGCAGGCTAAAATGACCCAAATTCAACCTTTCAAGACATATTAGAAAAGTATATAAATGGCAATTAGGGCCATGCCTTATAAGTAGCTAACAAAGCCAGGTTAGATAGACTAGAGCTTTGAAATGCAAACCTGCATTGTTAGAGAATTAGAGGTAAAACTAATTGTATGTGTTTACTTATTTCTTGTTAGATGTTAACCATGTAACCAGATTAGCTTGTGGATGCTAATTCCCTTTCATGTCTTAATTACATTATATTATGCTTGCGGATAGTTCAGTTAACCTTAAGATCAAAGATGTAATATATTGCAAGAAATAAAATTACTTACATTGTCTTCATCTTACATTGTTTGTGCCATAATGGAATGCCTTGATAGTTTGAATGGATAATTGCCTTATGTTAATTAATGCTACTAGTTTACCTTAGGGTTGCCAGGCATCTGGTTTTTGACTGGGCAAGGGACCCTGGCAGCTCCAGACAGCATTAGGGTTGCCAACCCTCCCAGTTTTGCTGGGAGTCTCCCGGAATCTGGCTCTATCTCCGGAGGCTACTGAAGCCAAACCAGGAGGTTTTAGGCCGCTAAAAGTCCAGCGGCGCAGCGGGGCTAAGGCAGGCTCTTTACCTGCCCTGGCTCTGCACTGCTCCCAGAAGCGGCTGGCACATCCCTGTGGCCCCTGGGGCAGGGCAGGGGGTCTTCCCATGCTGCCCCCGCCTCGAGCACTGATTCCGCAGCTCCCATTGCCTGGAAATTGTGGCCAATGAGAGCTGCTGGGGTGGTGCCTGCAAGCAGGGGCAGCGTGCGGAGCTCTCTGGCCCCTGCCCCAGGGGACATAGGGAGGTGCTGGCCACTTCAGGAGTGGCACAGAGCCAGGGCAGGCAGGGAGCCTGCCTTAGCCCCGCTGCACTGCCAACCAGGAGCTGCCCGAGGTAAGCACCACCCGGCCAGAGCTCGCACCCCTCACGCCCTGCCGTACCCCAACCATCTGCCCCAGCCCTGAGCCCCCTCCTGGAGCCAGCACCCCAAACCCCTTCCTAGACCCCAATCCCCTGCCCCAGGTTTAGCCTGGAGTTTCCTCCCATGCTCCGAACCCCTCGGCCCCATCCCAGAGCCCACACCCCCTCCCACATCCCAACCCCCTGCCCCATCCTGGTGAAAGTGAGTGAGGGTGGGAGATAGCAAGTGACGGGGGGGTGTGTGTGGAGTGAGATGGGTGGGGCCTCATAGAAGGGGTGGGGTCTCAGGGAAGGGGCGGGGAAGGGGCAGGGCAAAGATGTTTGGGTTTGTGTGATTAGACAGTTGGCAACCCTAGTCAGCACCGCTGAACAGGCCTTTAAAAGTCTGGTCGGCGGCGCAGTGAGGCTAAGGCATGCTCCCTGTCTGGCATGGCTCCCAGAAGCAGCTGGTATGTTCGGCTCCTAGGCACGGGGCGGCCATGGGAGCTCCATGCGCTGCCTCCACCCCAAGCACCGGCTCCGTGGCTCCCATTGGCCAGGAACCATGGCCAATGGGAGCTGCAGGGACAGCGCCTGCAGGTGGAGGCAGCACGTAAAGCCCCATGACCCCTCCACCTAGGAGCCAGACATGCCACCCGCTTCCCGGAACAGCCTGAGGTAAGCATCGCCCACCCAGAGCCCGTACCCCGAACCTCCTCCCATACTCCAACCCTTTGCCCCAGCCCTGAGCCCACTCCCGCAACCAAACTCCCTCCCAGAGCCCACACTGCATACCCCCTCCCGCACCCCAAACCTCTGCCACAGCCCAATGCTCCTTCCTGCACCCCAAACCTTTCCCCAGATGAACTCCAGAGCATGCACCCCCAGACGGAGCCCTCACCCCCTCCCAAACCCTAGCTCCCTGTCCCAGCCAAGTGAAAGTGAGTGAGGGTGGGGGAGAGTGAGCGACAGAGGGAGGGGGATGGAGTGAGCAGGGGCGGGGCCTCAGAGAAGGGGCAGGACAGGGGCAGGACAAAAGTGTTCAATTTTGTGTAATTAGAAAGTTGGCAATCCTAATTTAACTGTGTATAGAATTGACTTCAAAGCCACAATGTTATTACCTATTCTTCATCCAATGAATGCCTGTTGTGTTATCATGCGGTCAAGAAGCCATAGTAGCCTGCCAGAGATCTATAAAAGAACTGTAGGACCTGATCCTGTCATCTCAAATCTCTTGAACCTTTAGCAGGGGGAGTTTTGAGTCATAAGACTGAGGTCTCCAAGTATCCTGGACTGTCCTTGCACATTCTTATGGAAGGAGTTGAACAAATGCTATACATGAACTGCCTATTTGGATTATAACCTATGGAATTGATTCTGAAAGAATTTTTTGCAACTCAGCAGCTAACCATCTCTATTATGAAACTGACCCAAGAACTTTATTCTTATCTGTATATATAATGATCTTCTAACCACAATACTCTCTCTCTCATTTTTTTAATAAATCTTAGTTTAGTTAATAAGAATTGGCTGGAAGCATGTATTTGGGTAAAGTCTGAAATATTCATTGACCTGAGGGTAATGTGTCTGATCCCTTGGGAATGGAAGACATTTCTATATGATGAACTTTATATATGATGAACCTATTAATTTTTCACTACAACACTAAATTTGGCTGTCTGGGTGGAAGCCCGAGGCAGGGTTGCTTTAAGGGAACTGTATTTTTGGCTTCTGGGTAACCAGTAAGGTATTGTAGAAGCTGTTTTGTTGCTGGCTTGGTGACTCTGATAATTAGAATAATCACCAGTTTTTGGGATCGCCTGCCCCATTCTTTGCAGTCTGCCCTGATTGAGAAATCTCAGTGTGGCCCCTCCAGGCACCAATGGTCACAGGCAACCTGGGCGAACTTTCTTTGGCACCCTTTAAGTACTGCTCTCTGAGCAAGCAGGCAGCGCAGCAGCAGGTGGAGCCGTGGCGGCGCTGCAGGTGTCAGCTGCCAGGAGGGTGGAGAGAGGACGCATGCGAGCACCTGGCTCCTGCCCCATAGCCCCCTTTATTGCCTCCCTCTGCCTCTTGGGTGGGCACAACCCTTCTGCAGCCCCTTGAGCACAGCATCCCCCTCCCCTGACCTTGGCATGCTGGCAGTCACCCACCCATAAGGCCAGCCCTGTACAGAAAAAGCAAGTGCATTTGAGCTTGCCCTCTCTTATGGAAAAGTCTTCTAGAATATATCAAGGAGGGAACAAAATTACTCTAAAACCTATAGAATTTAATAGAGCATGATGTCATTTCTGTGTTTTCCTGTGGAATTCTATAGAAGGTTTATAGTCCTCTATTAAATTCTATAGGATGATTAAAAAATATTATAGAAAAAATATCATTTTCTAGAGGATTTTACTATCACAGTTTGGAACCTACTGCATCCCCCAAGTGCTATAGGCCAAATTCACATATGATGGTAACAGTTACAACACCATTAGATCCAAAGGAGTTAGAGCCAAATGGCTCCAGTAGCATTTTAAACAAACCATTCTCAAATATCTTCACACATATATTTTAACGAATTCCTTGATTTTTTAGGGAAAGGAACAAAACTACCAGGCAGGGGAACAGGAGAAGCAACAAACTATCATCAACAGTTTGTGCTGTCTGATTAAATTGGTAACTAGTTAGCAAGATAAAGACCGATGGCACTGGATTAACACACTTCTTCAGAACAGTGCAGAATATCAGGCTCTCTTAGGAGAAGCCCTCTTAGGAGGGCTGCCAGAAACAGAACATTGCCGTAATTTACCTAAGTAACTCTTATGCCCTTTGTCAACTGCACGCTGAAGTCAATGGAATTACACTGATTTACACTAGTCAATGATTTGACTCCTTTGCAGGAGGGACTTGAGGTTATACTCTCCCCCAGGGTAATTTAAAAAGAAAAAACTCCTGGCACTAGGTGCACTCTAGTCAATTCCAAAGAAGTATTTGGAGTCCCAAGAGATAAAGCATCACTGTCAGGAATTATTTAGCAGCAGCCGGAGAGAGATGCCTCCATCAGATGAAGGGAAATCATCCTAACCCTTGCCTCAGTTTGCTGGCAGAATTTCAGTCAGAAGTTTCTAGGAGCCCCCAGAGGTCCCTTTTGGCATATCACTGAAAGATTTCGTAAGTTGCAATTGCACAATGAGAAATATTTACTCTTCCTTTGCTTTTATTACTGCAAAAAAGGCCCTGATCTGCAAACCTCAATCCTTACCCCTTCGTGGAGTCCCATTGACTTCAAAACCCTTTGCAGGACTGGGGCCTAAAACAGAATTTTTGTATGTACCACCTGAATAGAGTGGGCTAAATTCACTATGGAGAAGTTTCTATCTGATAATTTGCAATTTGAGGACCACATGAAAATATTTAAGACCACTGTGCATATCTTTGAAGATTTGAGCCAAGATGTATTTAACCTTAAAACTGAAAATGCTTTTAAAAGATGTGCTCCTCCTAAAACATGTTCACAATCCTGATCCTACTAAAGGCAATGGCACAACTCTCAATGATTTCACTAGGAGCTGGATCTGACCCTTAAAAATGTGTATGGCGCTCAGAGTATATAGCAATTGGATAGTTGATAAAAATGTATGAGTAGTTTTGTGTACGGACAATACGTGTTTGACAGAATCGTGAAAAGATCAAATATTGTGTTCTTGATTTCTTTTCTTTAATGCTTATCAGATTGTTTTTCAGCATTTTTCCATTTTTAGACCTGATTCTCTGGCTGCACAGACTGTCAAACCTACCTAACTATAATGGAGATATTTTTAAAATCTTCTCGCTTAGCTCACCAAAATAGAATAGGTATACAGGTTTCCTAACTTTAGTGCAACTGTAAGTCGGGAACAAAGGATAGCATTTAAGACAAAACCCATGTGTTTTTCTCTCAGGTGATGTAGTTGAAATCCATATTTCAGCTTTGAAATAATTATTAATAACCTATTTCTATAAATGTGCACATTCATTTTAAAGTACTTTTCTAAAAAAAAAACCCCCACAGTTTACACATTCTTAGTAGAGACTTGTTAGAGTTTGGCAGCTAAATTCTCTGGATTTCATCAGGATTGAGCATGCTCCATCCCCTCACAGTTCCTACACACTGACCAGAGCGTGCACGCACTATTCCCTTGCAGCTCCTACATACTGATCAGATTACACATGTGCCATCCCCACAGAGTGACTGAGCAATGCTCCAGCCCAGGGCTTCTTTTTCTGACAAAGCTCATAAGGGGATATGCAGAAAGAAGGGTACAGTTATAAAATATTGTGGATAGCAAGGGGAAAACAGACAAAGAACTTTAAACAGAAATTCTGGAAATGTTTTCTGCTATGTTGCTTCTACTTTATTGAAATGGTCTTTGCTTACAAGCCCCACCGAAGAACATTATTGCACTTTTATGATCACCTGCCATGATTTCCATTAATAACGTCAACCTGAATGTTCAGACAGTAGTGGCTTCTTAGTTAGAAATTATATTGAGCGAAAGTGCTTATACATTTCTAACACAAATATATCATTAAAGAAAGGAGGATGCATTCACATGAACTTAAGAGTGCTATGCACTCTCTACATGAACACTATGGTGATTAGCTATTTCAGGAATGAAGAAGTTTTAAAAACTCCCTTAGGTTAAATAAAGGATCCTGTGTTCAAGCAGAGTTGCTATGGTGACATCGCTTAGTACTTCTATCACTAACTTCTATATTATAATCCTGTAGTCTTCTATTTTCTAATTCCTGTTGAACTTTTAAAAACTGTTCTAGATTAATTGCTACAAGGCAAAAGATGTTGTGAATTATCATTAAGAAAAACTACTAATATGGCGTGATTAAAAACAATGAAAATATTTAATTCCCAATTAAAACAACTTCATTAAGATAGAGTTCAGATAAGATTATAATTATAGCTATTAATTTACTGTTGGGACCTGGTAGATACAAAATAACAAATTCTTGAAAGTAATGCTTGCATCTGGAGTTAAGATTACAAAAATTAACTGTTCAATGTCAGGAAATTATAATGCTGTCATTAAAAAATACTAAGCATCAGAAAATTTGGAAATACTCAGCTAAGGTTCTGCCAGTCTGCCCCCTATGCCTTGCTTAGCCTCCACTTATTGGTAGGGAAACCCCACTAGTTGCCACTTCAGAAATAACTAAGTGTTCCCTGTTATGAATATGGATAATACTATTATTGAGTAATATTTATATTAAAGTAACATCCAGAGATCCTGCTATGGTAATTACTGTACAAATACAAATTGAACAACGCAGCAGGAGTAGTTTCCCTTAGAAAGGAGATGAATACGAGGGGACATGTATAAGTTTATAAAATAATGAATGTTATAGAAAAGGTCTATTGGGAACTTCTGATTTCCCTGTTTCATAAATGCAAAAATAATGAGACACTAATTGAAACTGAAAGGGGGTGTGATGGGGTGCTCACCCCACACTGGAGTGGAAGGGGTTAATAGAACCTCATGGGCCTGCTGCACCCCATCCCAGAAAGGAGCAGTGGAGGTGAGTCCTCCAAGCAGCCTAGAGAGGCTGCGCAGGAAGCAGCCAATTGGAGAGAGGCTGCATGAAGCAGTCAATTAAGGCCCAGAAGGCTAGTACAAAAGAAGCTTCTGGGTAAAGCAGGGTTGGTTGCTGTGGGGAGCCCAAGGAGTGAGAACTGTGTTCCTAGCAGGCTGCACCAAGGGTAGCAACTTGGAAAGAGCGGTTGCTGGCAGGGACTAGGGGAACAAGAGGGATCTCCTGGCTGGCTGCTCAGACTTGCTGGCTGAAGGCCCTGAAGAGAGGGCAAAGAAGGTGCTGGGGCCGCGGGGAAGTGGCCCAGGGAACTGAAACAGCATTGAACCAAGTTAAAGAGATGCAACAGGAGGCTGCTATCTACAGAGTCCCTGGGTGGAGACCTGGAGTAGTAGGCAGGCCTGGATCCCCTCATTCACCACTGGGGAAGTGGCTTGACTGGTGGACAGAGACACCTAACCCCGGAAGGGAGAAACATAGATGGTGACTCAGCCAGAGGGCCGAATCATGGAAGATGCTGAGGTACTTGGACTAAGGCCGGTCTGCAGGTTGAGAAGATGATGAGAGAGGCACGACCTGGAGAGTTAAGCAACCATTCTCTGGCAGGGGGAAGGCACGAACAAGAAATTTACATTTCATGACCAGGACAATTCAAACCTCATGTCCACAAAAGATTGTTTTGCCACTATAGCTCAGCAAGGATGTTTCTAGCACAAGAAATTGAATTATAAAGAGGGGGAAAGAAGGCTTGACCTCACTCTCCTTCTTCATCTCTGCTCAAGACACCAATGACTCTTAAAGAACTGAATTGGGATGGGGGAATCCTGGCTGAAGTAAGCCAGTACAGACTGCTGTAAGCTTATGATGAGAAAAAACTTTTGCTTTTAAGTTCACTTAGCTTTTTAAGTTAGGCAGTTAGCTTGTGTTTTATCTTTTTTATTTTCTTGGTAACCAGTTCTGACTTTTATGCCTCATCACTTGTAGTCACTTAAAATCTTTCTTTTCTTTCTGTAGTTAATAAACTTGTTTCACTGTTTTATCTGGCCAGTGTGTCTGGATTAAACTGTGGGTGGGGGGGACTCCATTTGGGATAACAAAGCTGGTGCATAGCATTTTCCATTGATGAATGATGGACTTTATATGTGCTTGAATTGTTCAGCAAGGTGCTGGGCAATACAAGACGCACATTTCTGGGGGAAAGTCTGGGACTAGAGAATCTGCTGGTATTCTTCTACAGTATAATTTATGAGTGGCTACCTAGTAGCACTCAATACTGTGCAGGTGGGAGCAAGTTACATACTGGAGGCTGTGTGTTTAACTAGCCAGGAGTGGCTGTTCACCAGTAAAGCAGTGTAAAAGACATCCCAGGTTAGAGAATTGAGGAGACATAGTTATTCCCTGCAGAGGTGACGTGTGTGTGTGTGTGGGGGGGGGGGAGGTATGCAGGGTCACATGCCCCTCCAGATTGCTCAGTCAAATGGTGTGGCCAGGCCCGTCTCCCTGTGGGGCAGCTGAGTCGGAGAGGCAGAGACAGAAGGAACAGCTGGGAGCTGCAGGGGAGGGCCACTGTTTTCCAGGAGGGGGGATTGCTTGTGGGTCATGATTCAAGCATTTCCACAGTTGTGCGCCGCCCAACCCCCACCCCCACTATCAGCAGGCACGCATCATCTCTCGTACCCTGGGTAATGTCACAAGTTGTTACTCCTGCAAAAGCCTAAAACCCAAGAGTACACTAAAGAGAGTGATGGTTATTAGAAAAGAAACAAAAAAGCAAAACAAGTCAGCTTTTCAAAACAAGCTGTATGAAATCATATCTACTCTATGGTCTGGGTAACAGCCTTGTGAAATAGGTTGAAATCTTGTAGTCAAAATCTTATAGTTAGACTTGAGTTTAAACATGCATGAACTCTCTTTATAGAATTCATGACCCTCCGCAGCTGCTACTAGCAGCTTTCTCTGCCTCATTACTAGCTAGAATTAGTTAGAAAATCCTTTTTCCCCCCTCTCAGAAATTTCAAGTTTTTGGGTGAAAATTTCAGGTCTCTCGTCTTGGTAATGGGAGGTGGTTCAACATAGCAGTCACATGGCTGTGGTGTATCATGGTGACGAAGTAAGTTTGGAGCAGAGACTTTCTGTGAAAAATTCCATTTTGTCGAAAACCCAATTTTCCCATCAAAATCAGTTTTGACAGAAAGTTTTCCGCCATCTCTACTGCTAGCATCACAACACATCAGATGTGGAGTCTTCCCTCTCTCCCTTTCTCAGTATTGTGTCATCCCACTTATACTGTTGGGTGCTGTGAACATATTTATTCAGTGACATCTGATCAAACACAGTTTATAATAGAGGCATGGAGAGAGATATTCATTGTTTGAATGAAAATCTGCATCCATTAATGCGCAATTTGTTTTTCAGTCTTCTGTCAATCTATTTCACACCAAATGCCCCTCTAAACCTGAGCAGATACAAGTTATTTTACATATCCCTTCCGCTGTCACCCCGCTACTTTTACCCTAACAGATTATATTATTGGTTACTTATTTGTAGTAGCACCTGCTATGTGCCAGATACTTTCCAAACACTCAAGGATGTTCTTTGTTCACAGTCTCAGGACAAATTATTAGACAGAAGTCAGAAGAAAGGGAATAACTGCAGGCAATTGATATATAAATCAACTTAATTCACTACTGACAGCATGACAGAAGTGGAACTTTAAAAGGGACTTAAATGTGGACAGGGTAGGGGTCAACCTAATGTCTTCTCCTTTTCTGGGTATGAGTAATTACATTACATAGGTTTTCTTTCCCAGACTAAAGAGTTAGTTTCTTTTGGACTAGTGTAGGATCTCCCCACTATCTTTACATGGAGTATTAAGCCAAAGATCTTTCCTTTTATAAACATAGTTTTCAAGTTCCCATGTTTCTTTCTAATTCCTATTCATAATCAGGTAGAATGTATCTCAACATTGTCACAATGTAGAAAAATGGATCTCTGCCTTATATCAGGAGTGTGAGGTCTCTATACAATAGAGGGAGGGAGGATAGGGTTGGGTGGGCTATCCCACCCACAGTAGAGTGGCTGAGGGAGGCAGAATCTTGTGTATGCAATATTTTGTGGAGGGTAGTATGTTAGGTTTTGCAATCTTTGGTCCTTCCAAGGGCACTGTAGCTTATAGTCTCTATCCTTGAATTAGAGTGTCTCTGGGGGGCTGGGGAAGTTGCAGGTTAGAAACAAACATGTAGTTTTCCCTGAGATAATGAGGGTCCATGGCTCCTAGATGAATCCTAAAGGATTGTACTTTGGCCTGAGAGGCAGACCCATAGGTGCTGGAACTAGGGGCTCTGGGGGTGCTACCGCATCTCCTGGGCTGAAGTGGTTTCCATTATTTACAGGGTTTGCAGTTTGGTTCAATGGCTCTCAGCATCCCCACTATACAAATTGTTCCAGCACCCCTGGGCAGACTTAAGATTGTCACTACAGCTTCGGACAATTATTTCCAGAGCCTGATGCTTAGGTTTCATAAACTACAACTTCCTAATATCCAAACTTTCAAGTGTTGAATTTGTAACCTTGCCTCTGGCAAGAAGAGGTTGCAAGGAGGCCCCTTGCAAATTATACCTAAATATAAGGAAACTGCGGCTATGAAACATAATTATTATGGAAGGATGGTTTATGACTATACATATGGGTGTGTAGAAGCTTCTATTTTAAACTTAAATACTGGAAAGTAAATACCTCAGTAGAAGAAACACAGAGCTATTAAACAGGTGAGAGGGACTGTAGGGCTCAAAGGTTTATAAAAGGTCTATAGAACCTTGGACATCACAATTACCAGTTCAGGTCAGGACTTTTCAGAAGTTTTCCTTACACTGTTCAACAACTAAGTGAAATGGGTTTGGTGGTTTAAGTCCAGTTCCAACGGAGAGGTGTATGCATCAGAAATCATCACCACAGTTGTCGTTGCTTATAGCAGAAAAGCTTGGCGATAACTTATTCTTTCATCTTTAGAGGTTATCCTTCCAGGTACGGCTGAAGTTCTCTGACAGCGGCAACATGGGGATGCCTGCATTGCCACTGCTGCACCTGTTTAATGGATAAATGCTGGATTTCAGTCTCCAAGGCTGTCAGTCTGGTAATTTTCACAACCACTTAAATCACATAAAAATTCCATCAAAATATATTTCTTCAGGCTAGTATGAATAAAGTTTGTTTTGCTGGGCTAAGCCAGTCCTGGGATCACAGCCCCACTGCTGCCTTCTAATGAGGCATTAGAGATGTATATGGTAAAATAATTTAGACTGAATGTGTTACATAGTACATGCAACCCTGACAGATATTTAGATTTAATGAGACAATTATTGCATGTTATATAAGGATAAAACATGTTTAAAGGTTAAGTCATGTAACAGACATATCTATTGCATAGCTTTTAAATCACAGTAGCTTTTTAAAAAAAAATTAATTGGTGTCTAGCTGACATCCCGGTAAAATCCCATTAAGTCTAGCTCCTAAAATGGAATGACAGTTAGCTGATCCTTAGAATGAGTAGGTATACATGCCACTTTGGGTGATTTACAAGGTTAGAAGTTAAAAGCATTTCTTATTCTTTAATGTAGTATTTTTTCTGGAATCATTTAGGCTCTTTAGAGAAGACCACATGATTCTGAATTCTCAAGGATCCAACCATTTCCCATCCTTTACCACTTATCACCTTCAAGAATTGGAACCAAAATGGCTTTCTCTCCTGACCTGAGGGACTGGATGGGACATTCTTTGGAGACCATCAACACACATACTCGGCAGCCAGAGGGGTCTCTGAAGAGTGGCATCATCATAATAATTAATAATAATAATAATTAATAATACAGTAGCACATAGAGTAAGAGACAGTACCAGCCCCAAACTGCTTACAATCTAAACAGACAAGACAGACAAAAGATAGGAGAAAAGAAGTATTATTATTCCTGTTTTACAAATGAGGAAACAAAGCACATAGCATGTAAGTGACTTGTTCAAGGTCACACAGGAAGGTGTGGCCTAGCTGAGACCTGAGCCTCTTAGACTATGGGTGCCTTAGCTTTGAAGATGTTGAGAGGTATGGCTTTGATGCATCGCAGCTATCCAGCTGGAGAGAGAGAGAGAGACCCACACCTTAACCATAACACAGACAAAGACTAAAACTGCACCTTTTAACATTCTTGCTATTTTTGAAAGAATAGTCATTTACAAATTGAGACGTGTGCAAATACCAAGGAACCAGTTTCCAAAGCAACCGTAACTAAGAGCAGCCCAGGAGCCGAGTCGTGATTTTTTAGATGTTTGACAGTAGGGATAATAAATGTAGGTACGAAGCATCCTACCCATATGTATAGCAGTTGCCTTTATTAATTATTAATGATTATTTATGTATTATTTATTAGAGAGAGAATTGTGAGATTTTGTTAGAATAAAAAGGGGTATAGAACATAATACAAAATACTTGTCAGTGGAATCAGCCATAACAGAAGGATAGTGGGCTGCATTTTACACTGCAGCAGATGTAAGTGATGAGCTTTGGGATCAATCGTAGTTTAGTATTCACAGTATAATCCCGAGTCTGATTAATGAAATGGCAATAACTAGTTTCCTATTACCTGACTGAGACTGGGCCAGATATTATGATGAGAGAGAAGGAAGACGAAAATAAAAATTCAAAGAGATGGCACCAACTCCTTCAATCCCTTATATAACTGCTTTCATTGGTGTCAAGAGGATTGCTTACAAAACTAAAGATTATTTGAGTGTGTAAGGTGTTGCTGAATCAAGTTGGAATTTAAAATTATAATCAAGTGTATGGGATAATAATTGTCTTTTACAAATGTGCTAAAAATCTTATTCTGCACATAGCAAAATATACAATCATCTGCTTTTTATAATTGTGAAAACTATTAAACTATTTAAATTGGACTGGTTGAAAATGTTCTATTGGAACTGGTTTTTGACAGAAATTTGCAGTTTTGATCAAATGAAATTTTTCACAAAAAGCCTCTGCTTTCTGTGGAAAATTTAGATTTTTAACTGAAAAAACAAAAATATGAAAAATAAAAATTTTCATCTGAAAACCAAAAGGTATAGTCAGAAACCCAAAACATTTCTATTTGAAAATATCGTGCAGTGTCTCATGGGAGTTGTAGTTTGGGTATCTCATTCCCCCATTCTCTTTTTGAGACGGGTTCCCCTGCCAGACTACGGCTCGGATGGTGTGGCTAGGGACTTCCATGGTGCACCATGGTAGGTTGGCAAGAGGGGAGACAATGGTGCATGATGGGATATGTAGTCTAGCCAGGATGCCTTGTGTACAAAGAAGAATGTTGGCATGAGGCACCTGAACTACCATTCCTATAAGACACCATGTCAGTATGTCCAAATCAAAGTTCTTCATTTTCAGCCAAAAATATTCTTTTTTTTTTTTTTGCCCAAAAAGTTGTACTTTACTATGGAAAATTTCTACTTTTTTTTTTGTTTTTTGGTTTGGCTTTCCTCCAAATTTTCAAAGGAAAAATTGCTTTTTTCCTATCATTTCTAACACTACACATCATTAGTTCAGAGCTGGTAGCCTTACTATGAAGCCCACTTAATAACACATTAAAATATATTCATAATAAGATATTACTTTAAAATATCAGTGACTGCACTAAAATGAATAAAGAGAAAAGAAATGCAGAATGTTAGATATGACACAAAACATCAGGAATGTTCCAACAGCCAGAGAGCATGGAAATTTGCCAGTGTCCAACAAATATAGATGTCACACACAGGCTCCCCAGACCAATGGGATCATCCATGTTTTGCATCATTTTTATAAGAACCACCTTCTCTCAAATACGGTACTGGTCCTGTTGGCTCCCCCTAACCACTACACCAAGAGGTATTCAGCATTCTAACCTCTCATTAGCAATTTCAGATGTTCACCCACCAGTACAGGAGTCTGTGTTCTCTCACCCTATCTGTGCACCTATAGTGATGAGTTTCTTGAAAGGCTCACTATATGTCTTTCTTCTTCTTTGGGATCCTCCCCTGTCCTGGGACTTAAATGGTGGTGCTAATCAAATTGATGAGACTATCTTCTAAGCCACTGTCAGAATGTTCTCTGTGCCACATCTAAAGACTCCATTTCTAGTGGTAATTGCATCATCTCAGAGTGTCTGAAATCCAGACACAAATGACCAGTTCAAATTGTCAATGTTTCATAAAGATAAGCTGGGTGGACAATATGCCCACATCCTGAATTCTTATCAAAGAGGTATTCTGTTTTTTCACCTCAAAGAGTTAATTAGTCTGCCTTCATTTTTCCCCAAGCCCCACTCACTACCAGGGAAGTCTAGACTTTATTGTTTAGATGTGAAGAGGGAACACAGGACCTGATCCAACTTCCATCAGGAGTCTTTCCATTGGCTTCAATTGGCATCAGATTGGGCCTTTTGTTACTATCTGTACAGTGGTAAATGATTATGTAGGTTGCAAACCATTGGAAAATCAAACCCTAACACCCTGCCTTTTCCTGCAGCAGTAACCCCTTAAGTATTTCAATATAATGCATTTCCTACACAATGGTTTATAAAATTATACAGCAAAGCCTACGATAAACTCACATAATGATATTTCATGAAGCAAAAGACCCTATCATTGCTGCATGCACTCATGTGGGGAAGAGTTAAAGACAAGACACTCAGAGTTACGGCCACAGCCACCTTGTGATTAATATTTCGACCTTGCCATTTTACTAATAATGGGCCAAATCCTGAACTCCTTATTTCAGCATTATCCATCACTCCATTTAAAGTTTTGCCTGAATAATTTTTAGAGTAAAATCTAAATAAGTACCTTAGGATTTTGCTCATCGTTTTTATATATATATATAATTTTCTTTAAAAAAAAAAAGTCCAAACAAACAAATGTAAGCAGAGTCAGGATGAGCTCTACCCTGACATCTGGTGGTGAATTATGGCGAGTGTGGAAAAGAACTCCAGGGGCTGATCTTGTTTGCATAGGCACACCCACTCGCCTGGCATGAAACACAGCTACTGAAAGTGGTTACTTTGGCTGGTGTGGGATCCCCAGTTTCTCTATTATTGGGGCAGGAAGAATAAAGTTTTGTTACCCTGATTCTGTGAATCAAGGCCAGTGGAACTGTTGTATGACAGAAGGACTGAGTGAGTCCTTCACCATTACCTAAGTAGCACTTGCTTGACAAGGGGCATGGGTTACAAAACCCAGTGAATTGAGAGAGGATGGGGACAGGTATTTGTACCTGATGGTATGGGCCCCCTCTGAGGGTTTGAAACACCAATTGCACCGCCTCCTCTCTCCACTGTTGAATGTCAGAGCTAAACTTTGATTCCCTTAGGAGTCTAGTTACAGGCTGCTGAGCTGAATTCACTTTGGGCCAATGGTGCACCAGCACTGGGGCTCCCCTACTATACTATGAGCTGATGTTATTAAGAGCTGAGATCACTGAGTGCTGTGCTAACTAGTGGGGGAGCCTGAAGCTATATTGCTCAGCAGCTGGCGGAGCAATTTGTGGGGATGACTGGAGGAGCAGCGAGCGGCGGGGAGCCTCGCGGGGCCGGTTGGAGTGGCCTAAGGAACGGCGAGCGGAGCTGTTTGCGGGGACGGCTGGAACGGCTCACAGGTCGGTGAGCGGAGCGGGGTGGAGCGGAGCAGCTTGTAGAGCGGAGCAGTTCGTGGGATGGCAGAAAAGTGGACTGGCTCGTGGTAAAGGCTGCGGCGGAACCCCCCACGGAGAAACAGACGGCTGGCCAGCCTCGGATCACGTAAGGTGCCCCTTAACACCCTGTGTGCCCCCCCTTTTACTCTGGGGCTGCACTGACCAGGGACAGAGACTTTGGGGGTTGTTGGACTTTTGGGACTTTGGGTGGTTGCTGGACCCAAGAGACTTTGGGGGTGTTGGACTTTGGGGACTCTGGGTGATTTTTGGGTTGCTGGATTCAAGAACCAAAGGGAAAGGACACAGCCCAATTTGCTGGGGTGGGTTTTTGCTCATGGTTTGTGTTATGAATCCTGTTTGTGGTGTTTTTCCAATTTTATGCTGATGTCGTTTACCTATGTTATTAAACATTTTCTGCTACACTCAGACTCCGTGCTTGCGAGAGGGGAAGTATTGCCTCTTAGAGGTACCCAGGGGGGTGGTATGTAATTGTCCTAGGTCACTGGGTGGAGGCTCGAGCCGGTTTTGCATTGTGTTATTGAAACGGAACCCCTAGATACAGAACCTGGCCCTTGTTGCTGCCAACTAGATGGGCAGAAGGGTTACACAAACAAACAAACAAAAAAACCCAATAAAAGTTTGGAGAGAAGTACAACCTGAACAGCAGGCAAAGCTTCTGTAGGAGATTAAAATAGCAGCTGGGTTCTGTTAAAAAACAACTCCTTTTTTCTTTGAGGTCTTTCAATCAAGTACTGACCAGGACCAGTGTAGCTTAGCTTATGAAATTTGACAAGCTCACAGCCCATGGCTGTAAGATAGTGATTTTTTGTTGATGTATTCATTGAAGCTCTAGGGAACAAAACAACAAGACCCGGCATCAAACAGAGGTCTCCAACATATTGCAGAGCACTGCATCTAGGCCACCAGGCAAGATGTCAATAATACACATATTTTACTTTGAAAGATTTTATTCAACAATCACTACATTGTTAAGACCAGCTGTTTCTGTCAAAGAGAAGCATCAAGTATACATGCTCAGGTAATCTCAAGAGGCACTGTGTACAATATTTATATCATCTTACTTTTATGATGAGATGTATATTTTTCTTATAAATCAATTTGATCTATTAATTACATTTACTTTCGAGCATAACAATGATTCACAGTGGGTTTGTTGGGCACAGGTAGCTTCTTTTTATTTTCTTTTTAAATATTTTTGTTTTTTCATTGATATCAGTGGGAGAAAACAGGCTTTTATGGTCTGAGTCAACACCACTAAAGTCAATGTGAGTTTTCTCGTTGACTTCAACAGGAACAGGATTGAAGCCTTAAAGTTGAAATGTCTCACAGCTGTCTTAGTGCCCTCTAGTGATACTTAGAGCTACTGTTGAAAGAAACTGGCAAGGACACAGAATTCTCTAAAATTCATAACAAAAGTCTACTGAAAGTGTGCTTTCTTGTATTAGGAGATACAAATGTATCTCTTGAATGTCAGGCCATTCTGATTTTTTTTTCCCTAGCAGAGCAGGTAAAATATTGCAGTATCAAAAGTTTTGAAAACTCCACAGAAGAATTGCAATTGAAGAGGTCCATTCTTTAGTTCTTTAATGACCAACACCCCAAATTTCTTTTTCTTCTTCTCCAGGGTCTCAAGCTTCCTAGTAATTACTGGAAAGAATCACCTTTTTCTAAAATGGAGTGGAGGTTTTACTTTCTATAAAGGAGCTATTGGGTTAGGTTTGCTTGCTCATGAAGGAGAAAAAAATCTAACTGCTCTTTTCCTATCATCCAAGTTAGAAGAGGCTGGGAGCAAAGGAACAGCCTTTATGCCAGACCTCCTGCAGAAATGCCTTATAGTTGGGATATTCTCCAGAACACAGTTTGGCTTGTTCATAGCCTGAAAACTCTTGGCCTTATGTGGAGAGATACTGAGGACCCACAGCTCCCATTGAAGTCAATATGAGGTGTGTGTTGTGCCATGGGCTTTTCAGAATAAAGCCTGTAGTAGCCTGGTTAACTACCTAACCCTTGTTGGCCAGATCATTCTCCCAGTTATCACAAAGTGGAGAGAACCCTCCATGCTGATCTTCTCTGTTCTGTGTGAACACTGGAGCTTCCACAGCACATCACTCCAACCTCAGACCCTGCAGAGGGTTTTGATGTCTAATGGTGGGAGGAAGTGGGCCAACAACAAGAAGGTGCTGGCTGGGAGAGGATGGGAAGGAAGGCAGATTGTTTTTCCTGGACACTAGCAGAAAAGACAGTGGAAGGTTAATGTATGCAGCCTGATAGTTCACTAATTGTTACATGACTCCCCTCCACATTTGGGAAACCCCTTTGAAGAGAAGAATCCCAGAGGCAGCAGCAGCAACTAAGGGAAGGTCTGGCAGGTTGACTTGATGGAGTAATCTTTTCTGGATGGCCCTACCCTTGTATAGATCAGGGGTTCTCAACCTTTTTCTTTCTGAGCCCCCCTCCCCCCAAAACATTCTATAAAAACTCCACAGCCCACCTGTGCCACAATAACTGGTTTTCTGCATATAAAAGCCAGGGCCGGTGTTAAGGGGTAGCAAGCTGGGCAATTGCCCAGGGCCCCATGCCACAGGGGGCACCATGAAGCTAAGTTGCTCATGGTTGGAATGGTTTGGAGAAAACTCCATGAGGCAATCCTGAGTCTGCCTCTCCCCAGGCTACCACCCATAGATATTTGCAGTAGATGGATCATCCCAGGCTCTAGTCTCCTGTATTCCAGAATTCCTAAGGAGTTCATGAATAAATGGATAAACAGGATTTGTGGGGCATAAAACTTAAACAGATGGCAGGGCAGAGATTGCAGGAGACGTATTGGCAGCCAGGTTGAAAGGAAGATCACGTTTTGGGGCTATGCCAAAGATTTTCAGTACTGAATGGCTCTGTCAGCCTGCAATAGACTAAACCCAAGAATCTGAACGGTTAGCTCAAAGGCCAAAGGAAGTTAAAATAAAGGCAACTCATTTTATTATTGTTGTGCTTTGTGAGCAACTGACTTTGACTCTCATGACATCTTAGCAATCTCCTTCCCTGTCAAAGCCTGTTAATGAACATTTTGAGAGTAACAAAGGGAGCAGTAACTTATTTTTATTTTATTGTAGTAACTGATTTCCTTTGCAGTAGGAAGAATGTTTGTATTTCACTCTAAGGGATAAAGCAAAGCAGTGAATAATACTTCTTTTTTTTCCCCCATTGGACCAAATTCTTAAGCCCTTGCTTAGGTTTTAGCCATGCTTTACTCAGGCAAACTTTCACTAACTTCAGGCATACAGTGGTGTGTTTGTGTATCAACTAGGTCATTAATCACTTCAATGGGAGATTGTTTCCCTGAGTTAGGAACTGAGTAATGATCTTAGAGCTGTTACCAGAGTTTGTAATACCCTCGTCTGTGGTTGGAAGCAAGATTTCTTTTTCTGGAGATGAGCCTAAGCCACAAAGTTCTGATCCAGATGGTTGGATGCTGAAGGGTCTCTCAATGCAGACATTGGTTCTGTCTATTAGAGAGGTGTGCTAGTCATGAATCCAGAGCCTGAACCAGAGCAAAACTTCCCCAAAGTGTCTGCTTTCATTGTAAAGGCTGAAATTTAACTTAGTTGACCATATGAACATCATTGACAACAGTACCGAGTTGTAAACGAAAGGCAATATTCTTCTCTCTAGTCCACAAAGCAAAACTCTTATATCTATTTATTTTCTTTCCATTTAGACAATAAAAATTACCCAGACCCCCGGTGTCCTGGGTTATAGTTACAGAACCAAGTATACCCTTCCTACCAATCAGCAGCCCTAAATATAAATAACACCTCCCCAATGCACTGGCCAGTACTTCAGTCTCCCATAACACTTTTCAAATGCCAGGTAAAACAAGTAGGTCCTGCAAGTCATTAGGTATACAGCATGACTCTCTACTCTATTTTCTATCTTAACTAATCTCACTGATGTATCTATCTATGTTCATCCCTGTGGTGTCTAGGCACCTATTCTGCTCTGATGCTACTCATGGAATTCTCACTGGCATCAGAGATCTGTACTGTAAGAAATCCACAATGTGGATTGAAGAGAAGAACATTGAGTAACTGGTAAATAGTCATTTGGTTAGTACAACTGTTTAAAAATTAATAAAAGCAATTCACTTCAGAGGGTGGGAAAGGATTCAGACCTAATCAGAGCATCATCCAACCTAGTAAATTGATAAACCATTTAGTGAGTGCAAAACTGCCCCATTGTATTTCTGTCACTGGCACTAGACTTTGTAACATGCTTGTCATGAGCAGAGGAAAATAATGTGTATCACAGAAGCATATGAAATAAGTGATTTCACTGTGCTGTAACTGTGGAGTGCAACTGGGAAGTACATCCCTCCTGCCCAAGGTGCACATAACATTCCATTAAATGCAGTAAACTGACTTTGCAAAACATGCATAATGGGAGGAGTATATTTTAATCTTCTCCTTTCTTTTCTCTGAGAGAGACACAGAAGCTTATTAATTAAATCTAGTTGTAAACATCCTAACTGGGTTCCAGGCACTGGGGGTGAAATCCTGGTCCAAGGCCGGCTCTAGGCCCCAGCAAAGCAAGTAGTTGCTTGGGGCGGCATATTTGCAGGGGCGCAAGAATCCAGCATGGGAGCTGAGAACCAACAGGGAGCCCTGGGAGATGTAGTTCCTTGGTTAGCTCCCTGCCTATAGAGCCAGCCCTGGAGCAGGGAAAGAACTACATTTCCCAGCATTCCCTTGGCCGTTAGTAACAGGAAAGGGAGGGGGAAGGAGTGTGGAACTGAAACCTCATGCTGCAGCTTGCTGTGAATGGTAGGGACAGAGCCAGCTCTAGGTTTTTTGCCACCCTCCACCCCAGCCCTGGGCTCCCCCCTCACTCCTGTGTTGCCCCAGCCATGGACTGTCCCCCACTCACACCCCCTGCCACCCCAGCTCTGGCCCCCACCTGCCCCCCCCTCCCGCTGCTGCCCCAGCTCTGGCCCCCACCTGCACCTCCTGCCACCCCAGCCCTGGGCTCTTCCCCAAAGAAGGAATTGGGAGGACTAAATGGACAGTGCCCCTCTCTATCTGAAGCCTAGCAAGGGAGGTACATGGATCCCACTAGAATTTAAAATGAAAAGTAAGGGAGGGGAGGCTCTACTAGACTGGGCAGCTTTAGATACAGTACCAGGCACGTAGGAGGATTTCCACTTCTGAGCCATGGAAGCAGAAATTGACTTTTCTTTTCCAGATTTGAACACCCTCAAAATTCAGGAGTGCTCAAGCTCAATTTGGGCAGCTGTTACTTCATTTCTCCCAAATCAAATATACTGATCCACTGTAACTTGCTGTAGAAAAAGTAGGATAAAATTGAGCAAGAAATGCTTCCCAGTGGTTATTAGGACTGGAATTGCTATTTTCAACAGCCATTGC
>NW_020664419.1:40237968-40274283 GCF_002925995.2 Terrapene triunguis | reverse complement strand
TTTTTTTTTTTTTTTTTTTTAGTTTTAGTTTTAGTTTTATTTGTTTAAAAGGAAGACCGTGATATTGCATTGGCAAATTCCCCATAGAAACAAAGAATGGAACAAAAGAATAATAAAGGCATCTCAACTTTTCCTCATTTATGTAGGACAGTCTTATAATATGCATCCAGATATCCTCCAATCACACAAGCTGAAAATTGTTCCACTTCACTGCAGTTCTGTAACCATATGGGAACCAATCCTGTCTGTGTTCTGTGCACATCCAAAATTCCTGCTGAATGACCCGCCCTGGGAGCGAGTTACCAGTGACCCAGGGCTGTGGCGGAAGGAGGGTGCAGTTGGGGGGGTGGAGGGAAGAGGCCAGGGCTGGGGTGGGGGGCAGCCAAAAATTTTTTTGCTTGGGGCAGCAAAAAACCTAGAGCCGGCCCTGTCCTGGTCCCACTGAAGTCAATGGCAAAACTCCCATTGATTTCTGTGGGACCAAGAGTTCACCCTAAGTTTCTTAGCTGTTACGGAGCTCTTACAATTGAAGATCAAAATGGGGACTCCACTCTGACAAAAGAAGAATATATGTTCCACACGCAAAGCGAAATTTCCCCCTTGGATCCACACAGCAGATTTTCTCTCCAATATTCTCTCTAACTATGCAAAACATTTGTAGGAGTTGCACACATAAGAGAATATCAGAGCAGAGATCTGCCATGTGGATCTGAAAGCAGCATTTTGCCTTCAGATTTTAATACATTTGTGAATCAAGATGCAACATTTCATATCAAAGGCAGAAAGCAGTATACAACAGAGAGCTTTGTCATCTAGCTGAGGTGTTTCTGGGGTGCCTATCACTGTAGTATTTAAGGAATGTAATGAAACGGGAAGATATTTATATTCCCACTAAAAGGTACTTATTTCATTTTAAAAATCTATTTCCACAAGAGCCCTGAAGAGTTTTGTTTTCTGTGAAAGCTATTTACAATACATAATTATTTTGAAGCAGAAAAAAAATGTGTTAGTACATTTGCATGCCCTCTTTTACAGTATGCATCTTCAATTGCAATAGAAATTACTCAGTGAAAGAGATTTGTCATTATCATTGACTCATTTATATGGCCCCAAAATATCATTTTGTGTAGGTGGCGTGGGCACCTGAATATCTCCAACACATGTTGATTTGTTCTGTTACTACATGTTCTTTGAAATCATCAACATACTGAAAAATGAATCTACCATATGCCTAGACTAAGTCATTTTTATTCTGCCTAATACACAGCTCCTAATTAATAGAGCACCAGATTCTGCCATCCTAACTCTTGTTGAGTGGTACCTTGCCCCTCAAGTAAAGTAATAAATTTAAGAGAAGAGACCATTATGATTATCTAATCTGACCTCCTACATAATTCCATCTAGTCAAACCTGAATCAAGCCCAACACCGTGTGGTTAGCTATATGTTTTATAAAAATATTCATATTTCTTATCCAGTACACCAATTCTGGGATTAGGGCGGTCTCTCAAGGTAATTGAGACCATCTATAGATGACTCAGAAAAGAGGGAAATAGATACAGTTTCTGCTCCTCTTTGAAGATTTATACATTTGCTGATAATAGAAAATAACACAGTATTTTTGAATGGTGCAAAAATAAATCAATCTCTTTCCAGTTTTAAGATTATATTTGTTTATCCTTAGCTGCTGTATGATTATTGTGATTGGTTATTAGGAATGGATGTCAAGGTCTGTGCTTTATATATATCAGTGTTGTTTAGTAGACTGACCACAGAACTGGGAGCCTGGAATGCTTGAGTTCTAATACTGGCTCTGTTACTGTTTCACTCTATGGCCTTGGGCAAGAAACTTCACCTCCTTATGTCTCATTTTCCCCATTTGTTAATAATGCTTACTTATCTATTTCAAAAGGAGGCTCTGAGGATTAATTACTTATTGTTTGTCAAGTGCTTTGAAGATACAGAAGTGCTGTATAATTGTTATTATTAGATGTAAGGTTATGTGACTTTGATGTTTCACTAAAAATGAATAAATGAATATTGAAAAGTCCCATTTCCTTTTATTCTCATGTATGCATATAATGCTGTGTGAGTTGCTAAGGTGTTTGCAAAATATATATCCTTTCATTTTGGAGGCATGGATGAAATATGTCACACAAAGAAAATGATATTAAAACAGCAATAAGGGTCTATCAAACTCACCAAATCCTTGAACATCAGAAATAGGCTTGAAATTCCAACCTTAAGACACCCTTCAACACCTAGGAATTCTGGACCAGATTCTGAATTCTATTACACCAACGTATATCAGTGTAACTCCTTTGGGGTGAAAGGAGCTACTCTGATTGACACTGATGAAGTGGAGATTAGAATCCAAAATCTGTATTGTGCCAGTTGGTGAAGCATCCTGGTGAGTGCATATGTGTACCCTGCCCTCAGCTGGGCAGAATCAGACCAGAATAAGTGCTAGTGCTTATGGGCCTGGCCCAGCTCCCATTTTAGTTAATGGGGTGCATTCTCAGTAGGCCACATCCTTTGTTGCTATAAATGATCAGTGTTCCATTAAAGCTAATGGAGCTACACATTTACACCAGGTGACCCATTGATTTTAATAGGATTAGATTGAGCCCTATGTCATTCCTCCAGTGACAAAAAGAACATGTAAATCATACTGACAAGAATGGCAGTTCTCCTTTAATATCAATATTAGAAGCCCGTGCATTTGGAGCTAAAGTTCCTTGGTTCTATCCCCCTGGTTGCAAATGTGTAGTATACCTGACTTCTAGGAGGTGTTTATATATGCTGCTATGGATTTACTCCAGCAGCACAGTATGGAATAATTTTGCATAATTATTACACCAGCTCTGATATCCTAAAGCATTACATCCTATTGTATGTTACCATGAGAATGCTGCAGCAGTTTCTTGTGATAATAAAGAAGCTAATGTGTGTCACCACCATATGGCTGCCTCTGAATGCCTTCATGGAAAAGTTGCTGTGGAGCGTTTCCATGGAAAATTTCTCCAGAACTGGACCAATTTTCCACAGAAATGTTATATTTTTTTGAGAGAGAGCTCTATTGAATATTTCAGTAGGGGTACAACAGCGCCATCATTAAACAGTTTGCTGTTACGTGGGTGTTGCTGAGTATTAAAACAATTACTCAGCAAAAAAAATTGAAATTCTGTTTGAAACAGCAGGCTTCTGTGCATTGGGTTATTGCAGCTTGTGGGTGATGCTGGTTCTCTGAAAGCTACTGCAGTCTACAGCAAGTGATTTAGACACCTCTGGATTCTAAAGACATAGAGTTCACTGTGCAGAGAAAGCTGTGGGCACAGCTGACAGGGGAAAGCCACAAAGGAGCTGTTTGTGTTTCCCTGATCCTGGGGCTGGTCAGCAACCATTTCTGACCAGTGTATAGCAGGCTTAAGGTTGTTCTGCACTATATCTTGCTGATTATGGCCCCAAAAAGCCAGAGAGCCAACCAGAGATTGCTGGAGTGCATTCAGCTCTGGCCACAGATCCCTCCCTCAGTATGCCCCCATGCCAGGTGCCAGGAGGAGGGTGTAATAAGAGGGGAATTTCCAGCTGGAGAGATCCACCAGCTTTCCAGCCCCTTTGCTTTTAAATAAAAAATTAAATAGAAATATAAAATACTAAAGGCCTAATCTTAAAGTTAAAAGGCCAGATTGTGACAGGCATTTATGTGGGTAGGTTGGGATAGAGCTCCCTCTGGGTCCTCACTGACCAAGGACAACCACTGTGAGTGGGGTGTGGTGAGGGAGCAGAGAGGGGCACAGTACAGGATTTTTTGGTTGTAGAACTCAAGAATCTGAAGCAGAAGACACTGCCCAATGTACTCTGGGGTGGGTGGTTTGCTCACCGTTTTATGTTTATGTATCCTGCTTGTGGTATTTCCCCTAATTAATGTTAGGTGATTTCCCTCCTTTCATTAAAAGTTTATTTTCTACACTCAGACTCTGATTATGAGAGGGCAAGTATTGCCTCCTAGAGGTGCCATGGGGTTGTGTGTAATTTTACCAGGTTACTGGGTAGGGGCTCGAGCCAGTTCTGTGTTGTATTTTTGAAAAGGAACCTCTAGATATTGAACCCAGCCCTCATTGCTGCCAACTCCATCTGGCAGAAGGGTTACACATATATCATGTAATTTGCATGAAAAAGTGGCATTTTCTTTTCAGCAGAGTGCTGCAGAGAAGTCTCATATTACTAAGACTTCATTATTTTTTTACAAAAGACATCACAGTACATTTCTTAGCACATGAAGAAGTATTTTCAGTAACTAAATCTACCTGACAACTGTCAGAATAAAGAAACAAATTACATGTTGCAAAGCATTCTCCTTGGTTTTTCAATTCTTTGTTCACTGCTAATTTCAGAATTTCAAAAACTGGTAAATCTCTCAATCGTTAAAGAGAATTAATGAGGTTCTTCTGCACTTCTAGCTTTGCTGTAAGTCTACTTGGAACTAACCCAAGTTCCCAAAGTGTTTATTCCAGGAAGTGTTGGTTGCAAAATTTAAGATGAAGTCTTTGGAGGCTGCCTCTGCTTTGGTTCATCCAAAGAGCTAGTCAGGAACATAGAGGGGATCTTCCTAGGATAGTAATTACATTAATTTAAAATATGTGTGATTCATTTTATAATTAGGGCCCTACCAAATTCACAGTCCATTTTGGTCAACTTCATGGTCAGAGGATTTAAAAAATCATAAGTTTCATGATTTCAGCTATTTAAATCTGAAATTTCACGGTGTTATAATTATAGGGATCCTGACCCAAAAAGGAGTTGGGGGGGTCGCAAGGTTAGTATGGGGGGGTTGAAGAAGTGCTACCCTTATTTCTGCGCTGCTGCTGACAGCGCCGCTGCCTTCAGAGCTGGGCAGCTGGAGAGCGGTGGCTGTCGGCCGGGATCCCAGCTCTGAAGGCAGAGCCTCTGCCAGCAGTAGTGCAGAAGTAAGGATGGCATGGTATGGAATTGCCACCCTTACTTTTGTGCTGCTGCCTGCAGAGCTGGGCCCTCAGTCAGCAGCCGCCACTCTCCGGCTGCTCAGCTCTAAAGGCAGCAGCACAGAAGTAAGGGTGGCATGATATGGTATTGCCACCTTTAATTCTCTGCTGCTGCTGGTGGGGCGCTGACTTCAGAGCTGGGCACTTGGCAAACAGCCACTGCTCTCTGGCTGACCAGCTCTGAAGGCAGTGCAGAAGTAAGGGTGGCAATATCACGACACTCCTAGAATAACCTTGTAACCCCCCTGCAACTCCCTTTTGGTTCAGGACCCCCAGTTTCAGAAACACTGGTGTCTCCCCTGTTAAATCTGTATAGTATAGGGTAAAAGCACATAAAAGACCAGATTTCATGGGGGGAGACCAGATTTCACGGTCTGTGACGTGTTTTTCATGGCTGTGAATTTGGTAGGGCCCTATTTATAATCTAGCTTTATTGATAATTAGCAGATATTTCATATTCTCTCTTATTTTAGGGATTTTCCCTATTACCATGGAGAGGCACAAAGAGGAAATCAGTTTGCCCTATATCTGCCGAAACAGAGTGCTCCATTATAAATCACACACCTGTTTTCCAAACACAGCAGATTAGAGACATTCTCAGTCACCGTATGTAAACAGCTATAGGAAGAAAGTTTATTTTTTCATACACTAATCCCCAAGCGCAACATACAATGGTTTAGAGTACTGAGCAATGCTAGTACTGTAGTGTGATTACGTGTTTTGCAATATAGAAACTCAGACAAAAGTTCTGGAGAAAGGAAATGTTCACTGAGAAAGGAAATGTTGGCCGGAACACTTTGGTAATTTATTGTCTGCTCTTTCCCAGGGTGCTGTGGGATCTTTAACTGTCATCTGAATCGTTAAAAATCCAATTTTCTTCTCTCCATTTGTACATCGCATACACAGGACAATAGCGTTCACAATAAAACACATTACTGCACCATAGTAGGTATGAGCGTAATGTTGAACCCACAGCTTTCTGGGCCAGAGGTCAGGGTCCAGTTCCCCACTGCCTTGCTCCTTCGCAAAGTGAATACAAGCGAGTGAAAACGGCTACCAAATCAGAACTCTCCATTCACTTGCACTCACCTTGCAATCCTGGGCATGAGTGGCATGTGAAGCTTCCCCTCAGAGAGGCTAGCTCCCCATCCTGCTTCTTCCACCCACACTCTGTCCCAGACCACTCCCCTCCCCTGCTACGTGCATCCCTCCTCTCCTCCCACCCCTCTGCTGACCCCCTCCCACTGTCACGTGTCTTTACTTTCCTTCCCCTCCCTCTCCCACTTGGCCTCCCCACTGCCGCTTGCCGTGTCCCTCCTTCCCCCTCCCTTCTCCGCTCCCCCTCTCCTGCACAGTCCCCTCCTCCAAAGCCCCCGCCACTTGCGCTCTCTGCCCCTCCCCCGATCTGAGCGCTCACCCCACCCATCACAGAACTTGAACAAGTAAAAAAAACTGGGGGGTCACATTCGCTGCCCCCGGGTACCTCTAATTGCCGCCAGCCTGCTGCTTACCAGGGTGGAGTGCTGGAGAGGAGTAGCCAGGCAGCGATGGATGGAGAATGTTGAGCTTTTATATGTGCCAGGCAGGTTCCCAGACAGCTGAGGACGCGGTATCTGCTATTCAGTTTACTGGGTCCATCAATAATCAACCTGGGGAGTCCAAGGGCCCTGGAAGCTGAGTAGCAGATACTGCCTTCTCAGCCTCCCAGGAACCTGCATGGCACATAATAAATAAGCAAAAACTTCTGATGGAAGTCCACTCCCAGTAGGGAGGGGAATAGGCAGGGCCACCACAGCCCAGGCATCCAGTGGCGGGTCAGCGGTGGTTGCACCGGGGGAGGCTTAGCCTGAATGTAAATGACCATGCAATGTGCACAGCTGTAGAGAATCAGGTGCATGGGGCCACATCCAGATCACCTTATTCATACAAGTAATTAACTCATTAGGGCAGGGACTTTATCTTCATATACTAGGAGCCTAGTAAAGTATTGGCACTAGATAAATAATTATTAATGATAGCAGTCCCATTGCAGACAGTGGGACTACTCAAGTGAGTACAGTGAGAATGATTTGGCCCCTGACATGTGACCAACATACCAACTTCGGTATGACTGTACTGACAGGTGCTTGCATTCCATGCAGATTGGCAGCATTTCATTACAGCTTTGTGCCCCCGGATAGCTATAAAATTGCTACTCACAGGGTGGCATGCATTACTTAACCACAGAGCTGGTTGGGAATTTTCTGATGAAACTTTTTGTGCTGGAAAATGCCAATTCGTTGAAACCTAAACAGAGAAAGGATCAGTTTTAATGAATCTCCCAATTTAAAAAAATGGGGAAAAGTTTTGAAATTGTCAAAATGTCCCATTTTGATATTTTCTAAACAAAAAGTTTCATTTTTCTGTTTGAAATGACTCTCTTGTTTTGAAATGTTAGTTAATTTATACTAAAAAAGGCACAAAAACATTTAAAAGGTTGTGTGATGGGGTACACTATGCCCAAAGGCCCCCTGCTGGAGGCCTCAGGATTCTGCCACACCCATTCCAGGAAAGGAGCAGTGGAGAGGTCTCCAAGCAGCCTAGAGTGGTTGCGAGGAAGCAACCAATCGGAGAAGGCTGCTAGAAAGGCAAGTCAAGGTCCAGGAGGGCCCTATAAAAAGGAGCTGCAGAACAGAGCAGCAGTTAGTTGCTGCTTGGAGCTGGAGAAGAAAGGACTGCAGGCCTGGCTGCCTGGAAGAGCATCAGGGCCACAGACAGCTCAGTCTGTGGGTAGGGACTGTGGGAGTGAGATGCTCCTGGCTGGCTGTTAGGACTGAGCCAAAGACAGTTTGCTAGCAGGGACTGGGGGAGCACTGAGGGAGCTCCTGGCTGGCTGCAGGGACTGAGCCTGGGGAGGGAAGATAGTGTCTCCAGGGAGGAAGCCCTAGGGATACAGCCCATATCAGGGCCGCACTACTTAAAGACCAAGGCCCAGGGAGGGCTAGAGAAACATCACCAGAGGGGTACTGATATAGGCCCTGGTGGACTGTGTACCCCGGAAGGGGTCTGTTATGGTTAACATGCAGACAGTGTGTGACTCGGCTGAGTTGCTGAAAAAAATGCCTGAGAACCACCGAAAGGGGTCACCAGTACTGAAAGTATGCAGACACACCCAACCAGAATGGGGGTGCTCGTGAGAGGTGAGTGCCAACCCCGTTACAAGTTGATATTGAAACAAAACTTTTTGAAATAACTGAAATAAAATGTTTTAGTTGAACTGATCCATTTTTTTTTTTTTTTGGTTCATCAGTTACATAAAAAATTTTGAGATGTTGACTTTTTGTCCAGATTCAGAATGGAAAAAATGTTCAAAAGTTAGAAAATTCTCATGGGACAGAAAAACTGCTTCCCACCCTATTACTGAAAAAAATTCTCCAGTCTCTATTTTGCATTTCTGACCTCTATTCTGAATAAGCAAAAATCACTCCACTCTGAGATGGATGCTGCAAACCATGAGCGTGCTCAGTAAGAATTTAGGATCTCTAAAAAAAAAAAAAAAAAAAAATCATGACAAAGAGCCATGTGGGTGTGGCTTGGCAGAATCATAGCTCTGAGGTAGAGGACAACAGTGAGCATGTGCAAGATTGGCAACGACTGAGCATGTGCAGTAAGGGGTGACAGAGAGGTCAGTCAGTTAAGCAGCTGGCTGGTCAGAACCCACTCATACTGGTCACAACTTGTTTTAAAAGTCAGAGCTGTCAATCAGAATTCTGAGGTAATGATCAAGACTGAGCATGTGTGAGTCAGGTAACTGTTGCTAAGATTAGGAAGGTATATAAGGAAAGAGCTACAATGTAGCATAAAAGGACAGCTGCCAGCAACAGTTTCAGAGTCTGCGTCTGAGCAGGAGAAAGGTGAGCAGGAAGAGCCAGAAAGCCAGCAAGAGAAGCCAAAGAAGAACTGCTGCAGAGAGAAATAAGAAAGCTGGAGCGGAGCTGACTGACTAGGAGCTGAAAAGTAGCAGCAGTTGTTTGATTTTTAAAAGAAAGCAGCAATGGATTTACAGAGTAAGCTTAAGATTCTTTTAATTATAGTTTAGTAAAAGTAGTTTAGAATAGTATATAGTATTTAACATGTGTGTGCTTGAAATGTGTATGTGTTTTAATTATATTTCGCTTATGTAAACTTTAAAGTAATTTAAGACATGGTATCAGCAATTTGCTGCAAATTGGTCACTTGCAATAAATTGCTTCCCTTAGAATCTTTTGAACTATATGCTATTGTAGTTTAAGTGCTCCTTAACTTGCAGTAAGGGATTTGTGTCTGAGGGATTTTGTGCCGCGTTTAGGATTTTTAGATCATATTGTACTAGGGATTATTAGTTACTTTAATAAGATACTTTGTTTTGGAAAGAATACTGCCTGTGTCAACTACTTTATCAAAAGATTATATCCGTGTCCTTTGGTGATTCCTTAAAACCCCCTGGAACTTTTACCTCATGAAGAACAGACTAAAGAGGCAATAGGTGGGTTATTATAGCAGTGCCCCAAAATCCATTTTTCAAGGTAACAACCCAACTCTAGTTAACAACACCCTCTTGCAGTTTAATTATAAATAAATACAGAAATAGCATCCACTATACAGTACAGTACAGGAGTTTATCATCCACATTATATGACATATTGTGATATGTCACTTTGTTGTACTCACTGCTAATTCAAACAATAACTAGTGTCACCAATGGAGGTAAGAAAAAAGCTCCAGTATAGGAAAAAAAACTACATGACATTTGAAAAAGATATTGGGTTTTTACCAACAAAAATTAAAATGCACTTGCATTGTTCAAAATCTGTTTATAAAGGCATTAGCAGATGTACATTATTTGACTGCCAATTTTCTTCAAGTCTCCCATGATGTTAGTACTCCTGGGTGGGGGTGGGTGGTGGTTGTTTTTTCCTAATGAAAACACTTGCCTTTGCAATCAAATAATTGTCTACAGGCCCCCTACTGGACAAGGCCTAACCAGTGTCTAACTTGAATCTCTAATTGTATCTTTTGCAGTTAAGGCTTTGTTTGGCTGAAACTTTATCGATTTATCAGGCTGAACTGACAGTCACAGTTTTAGCTAAAAAATGGAACTACTTCAGAAAAGCTGACATTATGACATTGCATTGTGTATTTTTATATATTCATGCAAGGTACTCAGAATGTGTCACTTACTGTGCTGAGAATGTTTCTGGAAAGTCTTTATCCTTTAGGTGGGTGTGACAGGGTGTACTTGCCCCGCACTGGACAAGGAGAGGTTAACCCCATACTTTGGGTAGAGGAAGCCATGCCCCCTTGACCCTACTGGGAATGCTCCAACTGGAGCGTCAGTATAAAGGGGAACAGCCCAGCTCAGTCAGGGCTGACCGCCAAAGAGAGAAGATGCATGCTGCAGGCTCCTGCCTGGGAGCTGCTGAAGCACAAGACCGTGGAGGCCAAGCCCACCGAAATCCGGACAGACACTCAGCTACCTGTGGACACCCAGGAGGTGTCAGAACTGTCGGAAGCTTCACAGGTTGGAGACCCTGCCACTGGAAGACAAGGTAGGAAGTAACCCAGGGGAACTAGATATTGACCCAGTTGTAGGACTGGGCATTAAATCAGCATGTTTTGGTCAGATCCCCACTGACCCAGTGGCGAGTACACTTGCCGTTGGCAGGATCCTGGGCTGGGATCTGGTGGAGAGGGAAGGCCTGGTGGTGGCCTATCCCCCTCTACCAATCAGCAGCCCTGCGAGGAAAGGCAGCCGTATTGACTCTGGCCACTGGGCACTGTAGTCTTGCAAGAGAGGGCAACCACATTGACTCTGGCCCTTAGGCCATGCAGCCCTGCGAGGAAGGGCAGCCATATTGACTGTGGCCCCTCGGCTGTACTGCCCTGAGATTACGGGCAGTCAGGTGGACACAGCCGAGGGACTATAAGAGAAGGATACTCACCTTGTGCAGTAACTTAGGTTCTTCAAGATGTGTGCTGTGGGTATCCTGCGGGTGCTCCACTTCAAGTGTCAGTGCATCCCAGTGCCGTCAATCAGAGATTTACAGTAGCAGTGTCCACACAGGTCATGTATGCGCAGAAGGCATCTCGTGGTGCCATTGGTGCCACATGTAGTGCATGCACGACAGTTCCTTCTCTACCGCAGAGTCCTTACTGCGAACTCCGAAGTAGAGGAGAGGAGGGTGGGTAGTGGAGCACCCACAGGGCCACACATCTCAAAGAACTTCAGTTACTGCACAAGTTGAGTAACCTTTTCTTCTTCGAGTGCTGTCCATGTGGGTGCTCCATTTCAGGTGACTATAGAGCAGTGTCCCTCAGAAGGCAAGGAGGGACTTTGGGTTCATTTGAGTCATAGAGGTAAGTGTGGTTAGGCCAACTATGGCATCAGCCCTGGAGTCTTGAGTGATAACGTAATGCTCAGTGAATGTGTGTACAATGGCCCAAGTAGTCGCTCTGCAAATCTCTAATATCATAACATTGTTCAGGAACACTATCAAGGTTGAAACTGATTGCATAGAATGCACTCTGATGTGCACAAGAGGGCCCATATTCCGAATACGATAGCACGTTTGGATGCATGTGGAGATTCGTTTAGACAGTCTGAGTGGATATTGTGCACCTTTTCGAACACTTGGTAGTCGAAATAAAAAGTCTAGGAGATTTCCAGAAAGGTTTGGTCCTTTCCAGGTAAAACGCTAACACCCGCCTGACATCCAATGTATGCAAGGCCATCTCTGTTGGAGTCCCGTGGGGGTTGGGATAGAACGTAGAAAGATGGATTGGTTGGTTCATATGCAAGGATGATGTTACCATTGGTAAAAACTTTGGGTGTGGATGTAGTGTGTATCTCACTCACCCATCTGGCAGAAGTAATAGCGACCAAAAAGGCCATTTTTGTGTATAAGTGTAGGAGGGAACAGGTGGCTAGAAGTTCAAATGGTGGTCTGGTGAGGCATTTCAATACCAGGTGAGGCCAGAGTAGGTTGGAGAACCTCAGGATAGATGTTCTGAAGGTCCACGAGGAAGCGTTTAGAAATGGGGTGTGTGAAGATCGAGGTTCCGTCAATCTCATAATGGCTCATAATGGCTGCAAAATGGACTTTGATCAAGCTCATTAGTAATCCAGCACTAATGGCAGTGGTGTAGTGGAGGCCGTTGCATGTTTTTCTTGACACCAGGAGGAGACTCTTCCATTTTTGAAGGTAAGTATTATGAATGGTCACTTTCCTGTTGTTCAACTTGTGTTCCGAGCAGGCTAGTTCACCATAATGGAACCATGCAGGAGCCACGTTTGAAGGGGGAGTTTCTTTGGATTGTGGTGAAGAGTGCGACCATTGTTCTGAGACAGCAGGTCCGGACAGCGAGGGAGAACTCAAGGAGCGCATATCGCCATGCGCATCAGGTAAGGATACCATGTTTGTCTGGGCCACGTCGGGACTATGAGGATGACCCTGGCCTTGTCTGTTCATATCTTGTGAATCACGCATGATATCAGGGGGGTCGGTGGGAACATGTACATGAGTTGTGCATCCCATGCAATGAGGAAGGTGTCCACCAGTGACCGTGGTCCCATTCCCGGTCTCAACAGAACATTGTGCATTTGTGGTCCATTGGGGATGCAAACAAGTCAATGAGGGGAGTGTCCCACTGGTAAAATATGGATTGAAGGACTCCCCTGTTCATTTCTCATTCGTGGTCTTGAGAGAAGTACCTGCTTAGCGTGTCCACCATTACATTCTGACAGCCAGGAAGGTAGGAGGCCGAAATGTTTATGTTGTGGTGTATGCACCAGTTTCATGGCTTCGGTGCATAGTGAGGGTGATCGAGCGCCTCCTTGGTGATTGATGTAAAACATGCAGGCAATGTTGTTGGTCATTATGTGAATTGATTCATCCTGTTATGAGGTAGGAAATGTTTGCAGGCATTGTGGACCGTGTGTAGCTCTAGTAGATGTGTAACTGAGTCTCTGCAAGAAACCATTTGCCTCGAACTGTGTGCTGATGCATGTGTGCACCTACCAGCCTAGCAGCGAGATGTCCATTGCGATTACTACTGATGGGGATTCCTGTTGGAATGGGATGCCCATCCATAGATTTTTCTAGTCTTGTCCACGATCGAAGACAGTCTAAGACACAGGGTGGTACTTTCAGTTGTTTGTGTAGGCTGTGCTTGCTGGGTATGTATACCGAGATCAACCAGCCCTGTAGGCAGCGCATATGTAGTCTTGCGTGTCGTACCACAAACGTTGTGGCTGCCATGTGTCCTAGCAGTTGCAGGACAGTACGAGCCGGTACTTGGGGGCTGACTCTTACCTCTGAGATTAAGGTTTGTCAGCGTTGTGAATCTGTTCAGGGGCAGGGATTCTTTGGCTTCTATGGCATCGAGATGTGCCCCAATGAAGTCCAGTTGTTGGACAGGGATTAGAGTGGATTTTCATTCATTTATCTGTAGCCCTAGATCCCTGAATAGTATGATCGTTGTCTGGACTGTGTCCTGTGCTTCTTGTTGGGTTGGGCCTTTGAGAAGGCAATTGTCCAAGTACAGGAAGATCATTATCCCTTGTTTGGGTACATGTGCTACTACTACCATTAAGGTTTTGGAGAAAACTCTTGATGCGGTGGACAGGCCAAACGATAGTACTCTGTACTGGAAGTGTTCGTGTCTTACTGTGAACTGCAGGAATTTCCTGTGAGCGGGGTGTATGGTAATATGAAAATAAGCCTCTGGGAGGTTGAGAGCTGAAAACCAGTCCCCCTTTTGCAGCGCTAGAAGTATCATGCCTACTGTGACCATCTTGAACTTTTGAGTGTGTACGAACTTGTTGAGCTTCCTGAGGTCCAAGAAAGGTCTCCATCCCCCATTCTTCTTCTGGCTCAAGAAGTAATGGGAGTAGAACCCCTTCTCCTTGTATTGCCAAGGTACATGTTCCACAGCCCCCAGTTGCAGAAGATGATTGACTTCTTGTCATAACACGTGCTCATGAAAAGGGTCCCTGAAGAGGGAGGGGGGTAGGGTAGGTGGTTGGGAGGTAATAGAGACGGTATATCCCGATTGTACGATCTCTAACACTCATCGGTCCATGGTTATTGATGCCCAGACAAGGTGAAAGCGATGACCAAAACACGTGGATGGATCGGATGTAAATGCTGCCTGGTGAGGGAGGTCATTCAGACCCTCAACCAAACTTCAAAATTGTGGCTTGAGCGGAGCCGATTGAGAAGATGACAGTTGAGACTGAAGTGCTCTCCGTCACTGTGAATGTTGGCGTTGTCTTTGGTGCTCATAGGATCATTGCTGTTGCCAGTTAGAAGAGGAATCTCTGGACCTCCGATAAGGTTGGTACTGCATTCTCTTCGCCAGGTGCATCACAACAGCCATGGCCATGGTTCTGGCCACCGTGTTCACCTTGGAGGGCTATTTTAGCGATGAGTTGACCCTCGTTTAAATGGCTTGAAATTGTGATTATTTCTCCTCTGGAAACTCTGCAGTGAACGAGCTAAGTTTCCCATAATTATTGTAATCTTATTTAGCCAGCAAGGCGGAATAGTTGGCGACTCGGAATTGTAATATCGCCGAGGAGTAGACTTTGTGTCTGAAGAAGTCGAGCCACTTGTGTTCCTTATTTTGTGGGGTCGATCTAAACTGTTGTTTGCCGTGTTGATTAGCGGCGTCGACCACCAAGGAGTTGGGAGGCAGCTGTGAGAAGAGGAAGTTCACCCCGTTGATGGGGACATAATACTTCCTATCTGCCCTTTTCCATGTTGGCGGAATTGAGGCCGGTGTCTGCCAGACTGTCTCTGCTGGTTCCAAAGTCGCGACATTGATGGGCAGAATGATTTTGGACGTAGATGAAGGTTGTAGAATTTGTACCAGCTTGTGCTGGTTTGTCTGCATTTCATCCAACGGGATGTCCTGGCTTTGGGGGACCCGCTTCAACAGTCCCTGGAACTGCATGAAGTCATCCGCCGAGGTAGGCAGTGGTGGCATGATCACCTTATCCGAGGAGGAGGAAGAATTGTGTGCAGAAAATGTACCTTCCTGATCCGTGCCCATCTCAGTGTCATCACGACATCCTGAGCCTCCGTCTGCAGGGTGGAGGAAGTGGGGTGAGATCTCCGCTCGCCTCTGTGAGCCATGGGTGGCCTAGAGTGAGGGCCCCTGTGAGCTGCCTAGGGTTCCCAATGAGCCCATTGCATTGGGAAGGCCATCGGTGGGTACAGCACACCAATTGTTGTTACAAGGAGGAGGGAGAAAAACTGTTGTTCTTACCCTCTGAGGATAGGACAAGAAGCAATGGACTTAAATTGCAGCAAAGGAGGTTTAGGTTGGACATTAGGAAAAAGTTCCTAACTGTCAGGGTGGTTGAGCACTGGAATAAATTGCCTACGGAGGTTGTGGAATCTCCATCATTGGAGATTTTTAAGAGCAGGTTAGACAAACACCGGTCAGGGATGGTTTAGATAATACTTAGTCCTGCCATGAGTGCAGGGGACCGGTCTAGATGACTTCTCGAGGTCCCTTCCAGTCCTATGATTCTATGATCCACGGCGATCCATACCATGGGTGAGCCATCTGGTTTTAAGGGTGTTTGAACCCTATATGGATCCAGGGTGGCCTTTGATCTTTTGGTGATGAGTGCTGTGGTTAGAAGGTGCATGGCACCGTGTAGTAGTTTTGGGCCGAGGTTCGGCCCTCAGTGGGGCTGTGGGGTATCCCACCGCCTCGCTCTGGTCCGGCGGCAGTCTGGGACCGCAGACCCACAGTTAGGGGCTCAGGCCCGTAAGCAGGGGCTGAGCCAAGAGGTCAGAATGCAGGCCCTTAAGCAAGGGCTGAGGCAAAGTCTATAGCAGTCCAGGCCCTAGGTCAGGGCGGCACAGCAAGCAAATAGTTAGTCAGAGGCCCAGGTCCTTAAGCAGGGGCTGGGTCAGGGTTTGTAGCAGCCCCCAGCCTCTCTAGGCCAGGGAAAAAGGGGGGAGTCTGCCACCCAAGGAGTGGGTGGCAGGGGGACGCAGGCCCTTCCACTCCACTGCGTCCCAGCCCGGGGCCCTAGCAGCGACGGACGTTCGCTGCTGTCAGTGGGGATCCTGGCCGCAACACACCGACATCGGCTATGGCAGTGCAGCAACCAGACTGGGGTCGGCTGCCCCTGGGCTACTTCCACACTCCCCCTCCTATGGTACCTGGGCCGTCCTAGTGTCGTCGGTGCTCTCCACCAGCATCGCCTCCTTTGGGTAGGTAGCGCAGGGTAGGCTCGGTTCCTCCTCGGGGTAGCAGGAATGGGGCAGGCTTGGCCAGTCCTCCTCAGGGTAGCTGGCACGGGCAGGCTCGGCTCCTCCTCGGGGTAGCTGGCACGGGGCAGGCTTGGCCAGTCCTCCTCAGGGTAGCTGGCATGGGCAGGCTCGGCTCCTCCTCGGGGTAGCTGGCACGGGGCAGGCTTAGCCAGTCCTCCTCAGGGTACCTGGCGAGAGGTAGGCTCGGCAGGCCTGGTAAGTCAGCAGGCCGGTCGCAGCCTGCGGCTGTCTCCCAAGCGGGAGCTCGGCCACAGACGTCTGCTCTCTCTGCCAGCGTGTGCTCCACTGAGCTCTGCAGGCGAGCTTTTATACTTCCGGGTCGGGGCCGTGACCTCTGAGGGGCGGGCGCCAGACCCGGTGGCTCCGCTCACGTTGGTAGTAGGGGAGGTTCGGCCCTCAGCGGGGCTGTGGGGTATCCCACCGCCTCGCTACACACCTGCATATCATTATCCTCGTCTTCGCTGGACAAGTGTAAAGCGGCATGAGGAGTATGGGGATCACTGCTATAATGTTCAGGAGAGCCCTCGGTATTGAGTAAGGAGGACTGTGATGCAGAACAGATAGCCAAGTCACTCTGTTGTAGCAGATTCTGTGGCGTTTCAGTTGTCGGTACCATCGGTGCCGATGGGGGCGCCCTCGTCAGTGTCGGTGCTGTCAGAAGTTGTGGCAGTTAAGGTGGTGCGGTCGGTGCCAATTTGGCTTTCTCTACTGGTGCCGACTGCGATGTCGGTGTGGGAGGCAGAGGCATGGTGCCTGAGGAGATACTCGATACCAAGTCCCTAACAGGTGAGGTTGGTGCCATGGAGGAGGCATGTCTCCGTCTGTGCCTCGACTCCGTCTCCTTCACTTGGGACTCGGTGGTGATGGAGCTACCCGGAGCATTATTGGTGCTCACCCGAGCATGTGTTGGCATCGGGGCTAGAGACCTGGCAGAAGACCATTGTTGTTTCTGTGGTGCTCTCTGCGGAGATGTCTATGCCCTCTTCCTCAGTCTTTTAGATGAAGACATGTCTCCTTTGCCTGAAAGGGGGCTGCCCGAAGAGGTGGTCCATTGGTCGGTCTCTGGTTGGAGAGATTTCTCCATCAGGTTCACTTTTAGTCAGAGATCCTAGTCATGCAGGACTCTTGCCTTCAGGTTATTACAATGTGCTTATTTCTGTGGTATATGCGCTTCACTGAGGCATTGGACGCATGAGTGCCTGTCAGAAACGGGCACTGCTTCATGGCAGGAGCCGCATTGCTTAAAGCCTGAGGAGCCAGACATCTTTAATTGTTAACTGACCCCATTGCGGGGAAACTACAGGGAGGGGAAATTGGGAGAAAGTAAAAAAAAAAAAAAAAAAAAAAAAAATTCTAAACAAAAAACTAAGACTATAAACAACTTTATAACTGCTTAACTAACTATTTAAACTACTATTTTTAAAGGTCTGGGAAGAATGGTGAACACTGCCCCAGAGCTCTGTCTTCAGCCGATGATGGTTGAGAAGGAACTGGAGGGCTCGGGTTGTGTGTGTGCTAGATGCGGCAGCAAAAGACACTTACTGTGCGCGTGGACACTGCTACTGTAAATCTCTGATCGACAGGGCCAGGATGCACCAATACCTGAAGTGGCGCACCCACAGGGACAGCACTCTAAGAACACCCATTTCCACATCCCAAAGGGGGGTGGGGTGTACTTGCCCTGCGACACATGATGGAGAATGCGGGCAGTGATCAGGACTTGCCGAAAGGCCCGAACAGGGAAAACTGACAGAGGGACATACCCTTTTTTTTTCCTCCCGTATCGGTCACCGCGAACTAGAATGGAGACTGACAAGTTCTTGAAGTGGCTGCTGGAGAACCAACAGCAGCAAGCAAGGCAACAACAGCAGCACCAGGCACAGTTATTGCAGCACATTACCACTCAACAACAACAGGTGATGCAGGAGCTGGCCGCCCAGCGCCAGGCCCAGCAGGAATGACTGGTCCAGCAAACGGTGACGTTGCTGTGGCGGGGAGGGATGCCTTCCACCACCCCAGCAGAGCTGGACATGGGAACCCTCCCAACTAGCCTCTAGGTACAGCTCACAAAAATGGGGCCCAGTGACGACCCTGAGGCCTTCCTGGTGACTTTTGAATGTGTGGCCACCTAAGTTCCCTCTAAGCTGTGTGGCCACATGACTGCCTATTAAGCACCGCACAGGCGCTCAGAGCTACATTCCTCTCCCCAAGCCCCGGACCGGCTGTGGCTGGGGGACAGGCGCCCCTCCTCCAGCCCCAAACCAGCCCGGCCCCAAACCTGCCATGGCTGGGGGACAGGCGCCTCTCCCCCTCAGCCCAGGTGCTGCTGCAGGGAGAGAGCTGGGGGCGGGGGGGTTCCTCTCTCCCATCAGTAACCCCAGAGAGCCCCACTACACCCCATACTCCTCATGCCCAGCCCAACCCCAGAGTCTGCAGCCCCAGCTGGAGCCTTCAACCCCCACACTCCAATCCTCTCCCCCAGACCTGAGCCCCTCATCCCTGGCCCCACCCCAGAGCCCACACCCCCAGCCAGAGTCCTCATCTCCCTCCCACACCCCATCCCTGAGCCCCCTCCCACACTCTGAACCCCTCAGTCCCACCCCTCCACATGAATTTTTTTGTGTGCACCAATATGGAGGTGATGTGTCACAAATCACCTCCATATCTGTGTACATAACAAAATTCATTCCTCACATGGGTGGGAAAAATTAGAGGGAACACTGGTGACCACTGCTGCCCAATGGCCTCCGGAGCACTAGGCCATCTTCCTGGCCGCATATGTGATGGGGGGCCAGTCCAGTCAGCGTACTGGACGCTGGATCCCCTAGACACCCTGAGATATGGAAAAGTGAAAGTGGCCATCCTTGACCAAACAGGCATCAGCCCCAAAACTTACCGCTAACACTTTTGCCAGGAATGGTAGACCTGGGGCTAGGCCGAGGGCATAGCCCAATGCCTCCGAGACTCTGCCTAGTGGTGACTGGAGCCAGAAAAATGGTCTGAAGCCCAAAAGACTAATATAGTGAAGCTGGAGCAATTCACCCAAATCCTCTCTGCCAGGGGGGAAAGAATGGGTGCAGCGACATCGGCCAGCGACGCTCACCAAGGCTGTTGGATTGATGGAGGATTACTTGGCAGCCAAAAGTACAGGACCACAACCCCACACACCCGAAGATCTGGGAGGGAAAGACAGACCAGCCACAGGAAGCCCCCAACAAACCAAGCCAAGGGGATCGTGACACCTTCCCAGAGCACTGGTCCTTCTCCCTCCCCCCGCCCTGACTCCGTCCAGAGACAAACAAACAACCGAACCCTGACCTGGAGGGAAGAAGACTTGCCGGGGGTTCCCACCCCGACAAAACCAGATGCATTGGCCAGAGAAGCTCAGGATCGTTGCCACAAGTAGAGACAAGAGGGGGTACTTTCAACAGGACTGCCCATATATGGACTGTAGCTATGGCCAGGTATGGGTAGCCAGCTCCTGGGCCCGGAAGGGGGCCCAGAGAAAAGGGACCTCAGCGACGGCCCTGATTGACTCTGGCTGTAGCAAGACACTCATCTGAGGCAGCCTGGTCCCAGACCCCAAACCAGCAGGGACCAAGATTCAACTACAATGCATCCATGGGGATATACGGCTTTACCCAACCGCCCGAGTAAGTCTGGAGATCATCCACTATGACAGTCCTTCAGGTTAGCATGGCCCCCAAACTGGCCTATCCTGTGATTCTGGGGCATGATTGGCCGTGGTTCCAGGAGCTCCTACGGGAATGTGGCTGTCAATCACTGAATGGTGAGAAGGAAGGACCAGCAAGAAGGGGACTGCTTGGTCGACCCACAGACCCTGACCTGGGGAAAGGGCTCTTTAACCCTCCGGAGGCTCCAGGTGAACCACGCCCCAGGGCAGAAATCCCCAGGGTGCCCAGGTCGAGCTGGAACACAATAGGAACAGAGGGAGGATCCTACCCTCAGCCGAGCCTGGGAACAGGCCACTACCCCAGACCAGGAGGAAGAGGCCATCCCCCTGACCACCACAGGGACTCTGCTTTGAGATATGGGGGGAGGATCGTCTCTACTGGGTGGTTAAGGACCCCCAGACCCAGGAAGACTTCCGGCAGTTGTTGGTCCCATGGAGGTTGCAGCAGGGCCTTCTACACTTAGCGCATTCAGTGCCCTGGGTGGGACATCTCAGGAGGGAAAACAACATCCAGAGGGTGGCACGGATGTTCTTTTGGCCAGGCATCCATTGGGAGGTGAAGAACTACTGCGCCTCCTGTTCCGAGTGCCAGTGCACTGGACCAAAGGCACCCTCATCCCACTCCCCATGGTTGGGGTACAGTTTGAGAGCATTGGCCCGGCCCTTGTAGGACCGCTGGAGAAGAGTGGAACAGTCTAGTGATTGTTGACTATGTGACTCAGTACCCCAAGGCCGTTCCCTTGTGGACAGCCATGGCCTCCAAGATTGCCACCGAGCTAGTAGAGGTCTTCGCCAGGCTAGGGATACCCTGAGAAATCCTAATGGACCAGGGCACCAATGTGTTGTCATGGCTAATGGCTGAGTTATGCCACTTAATGAGCGTCTGGGCCCTCAAGACTTCGTTGTATCACCCTCAAATGGACGGAATAGTAGAGCAGTTTAACAAGACCTTAAAAACGATGCTGCGCAAGTTTGTGGAGGATGACTCATCGCACTGGGACACGCTACTCCCTGCCTTGCTGTTTGCTGTGCAAGAGGTCCTCCAGGCGTCAATTGGCTTCTCCCCCTTCAAGCTCCTCTGTAGAAGTCAACTCCATGGCAGTCTCGACCTCGTAAGGAAGGAATGGGAGGAACAGGAGACTCTGATCAGGGGTTCAGCCCACTATGTGTTGCAACTATGCGAGCAGTTCCGGATGCTCGGGGCCTTCACTCAAGAGAACCTGCTACAGGCTCAACAGGTGCAGGAACAACAGTAAAGCAAAGGGATGGGGCCACGTTATGTAGTTTTGAGCCGGGAGACAGGGTCCTACTCTGCTACCCTCCACTGAGTCCAAGCTCCTGGCCAAATGGCAGGGTCCGTTTGAGGTCACCCAGCAGGTAGGGCTGGTGGACTACAAGATCCAGCTGCAAAAGCGGCAAAAAGAGACGCACATGTACCATGTCAAACTACTAAAAGCTTGGTAAGCCAGGGAGGGCCTACTCATCACTACTTCCCCCCCAGAACCCAAATTAGGGCCTCTGGTCGAGGGACCACTGGAGTCAGGACCGGTCACGATGGGAGCCAAGCTTAGGCCCAAGGAGCAGGGACAACTGTAGCAAGTCATACAGGCCTTCCCAGGCATCTTATCAGCCCGCTCAGGGTGGATGACGACTGCAAGTCACCCCATTGCTACCATCCCAGGACAGAGGATGCGCAACAACCATCACCCCCCCCCCCCTTGGAAGATGTGGGATGCCATCCCGAAAGAATTGGAGATTATGTTGGATTTGGGAGTGGTGGAGTCGTTACGGAGTGAATGGCACAGCTGATAGTCTTGGTCCCAAAACCAGATTGGATGATTCGCTCTTGTAGTGACTTTCAGAAGGTTAACACCATCTCCCAATTTGACACCTACCCAATGTTGTGGGCAGAAGAGCTTCTGGAATAGCCGGGAGGGACCAAGTTCCTATCTATGTTAGACCTGACAAAAGGGTACTGGCAAATATCCTTGACACCAAACTCATGAGAGAAAATGGCCTTCCCTAAACCATTCGACCTGTATCAGTTCATGATGATGCCATTCGGACTACATGGGGCCACTGCCACCTTCCAGCAGTTAATGAACCAGGTTTTGCAGCCCCATGATCAGTATGCTGCCGTATACATTGATGACATCGTAATATACAGTAACAGTTGGGAAGATTACCTCCAGCACCTCTCCAACGTGCTAAGGGCCGTTAAAGAGGCCGGGCTCACAGCAAACCTGGCCAAATGTCATCTCGAGCAGAAGAAGGTAATGTACCTAGGGTACATGACAGGAGGAGGGAAACTGCAGCCCCTAGTAGATAAGATACAAGCTCTACAGGAGTGTCTCGCCCCAATAACGAAGAAGCACGTACGGCAGTTTGTCAACCTGGCTGGATACCATCGCCAGTTTGTGCCAGACTTTGCAACGCTAGCAGCCCCCCTGTCAGACCTCAGAATTCCCAGCCCTGAAGGGTCCAGCGGTCTGTGGAATACGAGATGGCCTTCCAGGCCCTGAAGGAACAGCTGGCACACCCTGACTTCACGAGACACTTCATTGTACAGACACATGTCTCGGCGGTGGGGTTTGGGGGAGGAACATCTGATCTTCTACCTAAGCCACAAGTTGTTTCATAGGGAGACCCAGTACTTGATGATCAAGAAGGAGGCCTTGGCTGTGAAATGGGTGGAGGACACCCTACAGTATTATCTGCTGGGGAATACCTTCCAGCTGATCACTGACCATGCACCCCTTTGATGGCTGAACAGTATCAAGGACACCAACACCCGAATCATCATGCAGTAGTACCTCTTCCTTCAGTCCTATGATTCTGCATGCCGCATCGGCCAGGTAAGGCACATGCTAACGCAGACTTCTTTTCAAGATTGGGCAGGGAAGAGGAGGAGGTCGTGCACCCGTCAGGTACCCTCCAGAGGGGAAGGGTGTGTGACAGGGTATACTTGCCCCACACTGGACTAGGAGGGGTTAACCATGTACTTTGGCCAGAGGAAGCCATACCCCTCACCCCAGCTGGGCATGCTCAAACTGGAGCATCAGTATAAAGGGGAGCAGCCCAGCTCAGTCAGGGCTGACCACCAAAGAGAGAGGACGTATGCTGTGGGCTCCCGCCCAGGAACTGCTGGAGCCCAAGACCACAGAGGCCAAACCCGCCAAGATCTGGACAGACACTCTGCTACCTGCAGACACCCAGGAAGCATCAGAACTTTCGGGAGCTTCACAGGCTGGAGACCCAGGAGAGACGGAGACCCTGCCACTGGAAGACACGGTAGGAAGTAGCCCAGGGGAACTAGACATTGATCCAGTTGTAGGACCAGGCACTAAGTCAGTGTGTTTCGGTGAGATCCCTGCTGACCCAGTGGCAAGTACACTTGCTGCTGGCAGGGCCCTGGTCTGGGACTTGGTGGAGAGGGGGGACCTGGGTCCTCCTGCCCCAGCCACCTGGCCTTTCCCCCTCTAGCCTTCAGCCCAGCGAGGCAGGGCAGTCATATTGACTCTGGCCGCTAGGTCGTACCACCCTGAGACTAAGGATAGTCAGGTGGATGCAGCCACTGGGCTATAACACCCTCTTCCCCATCCCAAAGGGGCTCAGGGTGTATTTGCCCACCAACAGTGGGACTGATGCCTGTTTTCTGCTCAGGGCTTCTGCTTGCCTCAGAACATCTTTCAGTTGGATATATAAGCCTCCTTTAAAAATAATTACAGAAAGAAATTAATGGAGTAGCTCAGACAGAACAAAAATTTGTTAGTGAATGTATAAATGAGATATATTGCAGAGACTAGATATCAGTTACCAGCTCTGCTTTAGCTAGAAACTGAAGATAATTATATGCCTCCCTACCAAACACATTTTAATAATCCAATCATGTCATGGCTTAGATTGTATGTCTAGGTTTTCAAAGAAACTGGAAGCGTATTTCAAAAATCACTTTAAGGTGATTGCCATCGGTTTAAAAAAAAAACCCTTTTCAAAGCTGTCTGCTTTTATTAAGCCAAATGCATTTTCAGTATTAACAATACAACGTTTTATAAAAAAAACTCTTCCGTTATTTACAGTATCTGCTACTCAAGTGATGTTCGTCTAAATAATCAGCATTCTTAGACTGAACGTGGGAAACAATATTACATAGCAGTTATGAAGGAAAGACCTCATACATAAAGGCTTTCCACTTTAATTTCAGTACTATGCCTTCCTTCCTAATCCAATGGTAGTGTTGCCTGAGTAAAAATTTGAGATAGGGTCCAAAATCACCATGAATTTGATCATGGATATAATGGACATGGTGCATATTCAGTGAAAAATAGTCTTAACAGTTTAGGAAAGTTATAGCCTCCTGCCAAAAAAAATAGCTTTTTAAAAATTTAATTTTTTACTATTTCCTATTTCCCATTGATTCAAAGATGCGTGGTCGCCCTTGGAGATTGACCGCAAGGGACAGCCAGAGGCCCTCTGGTGGGCGGAACCAGAGAGGCTGCACTCACCATGCCAGAAGTAGAGGGACGGGACGGGACAGGAACTATAAAAGGCAGGCCCTATAGTTCAGTTGGGCTGGAGCTGCCAGGGAAGACTGATGCATCTAGCTGCACCAAGGACTGGCAAGTGCTCCCAGACCTGCTGGCTGATGGAGACGCTGAGGAGCTGCCTCCTGAGGACTGGCCACAGCTTCCAGTGCTGTTGGCCGACTGAGGAGCTGCCATGGCTGCCACCTGAGGACTGATCAGAGGTGCTGGCTGACTGACACTGAAGAGCTACTGGGGCTGCTGCTGGCCACTTACCTGGGGGAGACTGAGGACAACTACAATGTAAAGGTACCAAACCTTGAGGATGTAGGAAGTAGCCCAGGGAAACTAGACAACAGTCTGGTTGAGTGCTGGCCTGATACAAGGTCAGTGTGTTGTGGGTGGACCCAGTGGTGGACCACTCTGCCACTGTTAGGGCCTTGGGCTGGGATATGGTGGAGTTGGGTGGGCCTGTGTCCCTCTACCCTCTGCCACCCCATCGGGGTGGCAGCCTCCCCACCATAGGCCAGGAGGCCTGTCAGTCTACTACTGTCTGCTGAGCTAGGACACTAGACTATGTTTGGTGCTCACTCTGGCCTGAGCCCTAAACTCTTACCTGCTCTACCCTGCTCTAGAGACAGCTAACTTCCTCCTTGTACAGACGGCCATTCCAGGTGCCTGACAGCAAAGAGGTGTGGCTGTCCTCGGAGATGGCAAGCGAGGGATGGCCATGCACGCCTACGTGCTTACACTCATGATTCTTCAGTCATCTTTTCCCCATGTGCATAACAGACCATCACCTGTTTATACACCCCAGGAGTGATTACAAAATACCAGTCAGCCATGTATGCACTGTACACATTCAGAATAATATAAGATAATGTTGAGAGCCCTTGGGAAGAACAGATTGCATATGTTAGCTTCATGGCAGCAGAGACTTGCGCATTGACAATCGATTTGGATATTATGCTCCCATTTACAGTAGACTTTATTCATAAAAAACAGAGCTAATTTCAGCATCTGGCTCATCATTTATGCAGTGTCTGAGAAAATGAAGCACCTTTTTTAAGACACAACCTACCCCAGTATGTCATGTGGTGATGATTTTAGCCAATTTTTGGCAAGAATTAATGGAAATGAGTATATTTGCATATTGATTTATTCTCCTTTTATCACTTTAAAAATTTTGTTATTGAAGGAAAAAGCAACCAGGTGGGAGAAATCACAACAATGCTTTACCTTGACATGTGGAACATTTGGCTTGACACACTACCCTGGAACTTTTATTTGCAGGTTAACAGAATAAGTATGTCACCAAGGTAATACTCGGGGTCTCCTGAATAGGAAAAAGGAGAGAACTGACTGTATTGCTCTTACAGTCCCTTGCAAACTCATCTAGTTATGCACCAGTGCAGTACTGCAGGGGGGAGGTAGGCAGAATGAGTTCTAACAGTTTTTTTGTAACTAACAAGTAAATAATTGCCTAAGAAGGATGGTTAAGGCATTAGACTGAGAGTCAAGAGATCTGGGTTCGATTTCTGGCTCTGCCACAGACTTCCTGTGTGACCTTGGACAAGTTTCTGTGCTTGAGCTTCTGATCTGTAAAATAAAGCTAACAATTCTTTCTTGGCTTTGGGGCAGGAACTGTCCCTTATTATGTGTATGTACAGTGCCTAACACAATAGGGCATTGATTGACTGGGGCCTCTTGGTGCTGTTGTAATACAAATAATAATCAACTGGAATTGAGTTTGGGATTCAGGACTCCTGGATTCTTTCTGTTTCTACTACTGACTTCAGTGTGGGATCCTGGATAAGTCAGTTAACCACACTGAGATTCAGTTTACATACTATGTAAATTAATACTTCTCTTACAAAATATTGTAATGCTCTAAGTGTGCAGAGTACTTTGAGGTCCTACAGCGAAAGGAACTATAAAAGTCCAGAGCTGTATTAGTAGCCTGTCCAGCACAAGCTTAATACAACCAAAAAGGAGAATTATATCTGGAGAAGGTGCTCTGAAACACCAAGACAGTCTGAGTTCAGCTCCATATATACATCTACTGTGGATTGTAGAGAAAGGAAGTGAATTTGAGTGACATGTCACTCACTTCTATGACTATTCAATTAGATCAGGCTAATATGTTAAGTGTTTCTGAACAAGAACTTAAGGGACAAGCATCTGGAGTAGTAATCAATAGAGCTATAGCAAAGTGGTTGATAATGAAAAGACAGTTACCACGGGGATGTCTGAACTACTTTAGTTATTTCTAGATACTATCCAGTGATGGTAGCCACTCCATAATTGAAGTTAGCTTAATAGGAAGTTTATTATAAGCCCCATTTTCAACACCTCCCACAACTACCCCTCCCCCAAAACTGATTTCCTGACATTTCAGACCTTGCATCTGATCACCTTAGAGTTGCCATGCTTACCTGCAAAGTAAGTCTCAAATGCTATAGGTGCCCATACACTTCCCCCAAAAAGCACAGGGTAAAAAAGGGTCAGGATCTGGGCAAAGAAGGGCTCTGCCTGAGAAGACATGGGTTTAACGTCATTCTAATGAAGCACTTAACTATGCATTCTGCTCTTTGGCACTGCTCCTGCTACTAGGCAAGACAAGCCCACTTCAGCGTATCAGTAATGCTGGATCAGGTTTCCTTGTGTTCCCTCTATTGCTATCATTTTTTTTACCATGTGGTTATGCATGAATCACTCAGCACCTGCTCCATGCAGGATCAAGCCCATTATGTATACTACATCCACTTATACAAGTGCTACAATAATGCTACTTGGGCCAAATGAAAGACCCAGGGCACAATGAAAACCCATTTTGATAAATAATGATTTAATGTAAGTTATACAGGAGAAACATTGATTTTTTTTTTTTCAGTGCAATTTATATTAAAACTGGCAGTAGGCCGTGTGTAAGTCACCTCCAGACAGAGCTCTTTGACCGTATACTATTCCTTGTATGTTGTGTTCTTGTAGAATGCAGCAAATGAAATGAGAAATGGAAGAGGTCAAATAGGCATTGCTACACAAAGCATTAAGATAAAGAGCATTATATTTAAAACTGTGAGATCTAGTCATCCTAACAGAAGCTACAGATTAGGAATGTATGATATGATGAACTTTGCCTTGATAAATCTACCAGTACAGAAATATCTACTACCTGTAAGTAATTTAACAAGTGAGAATTTATCTATGGCTGCAACAAATGAAGTATGCATGTTAATAAGTCAGGTCCTTAAATGTCCTTTTTATGTAGTCATGTTCTTTTAGCATTAATTTAGACACTTACTTTCTGTTTAGAACAAATGAACATGAGCATCTGTTTTCTCTGTAACTCTAGGTATGTGGGCATATAACAAATAGCATTTTCCAGCCATTATTTCATAAAGCCCCCTAAAAATATACTTTGAAAAGAAAATGTTCGGTTTGTTCCTTTAATTTTTTATTTTTTTTTAGTTTTGATATCTTCGCTTTTCTGAGAGCAGAAAGATGTAATCTTATTTTTTTTTAAGCTGACACATTGTTCGGATGCAGCATAATGAGAATGGAAATATGCTGTGCATATGTTAGCCAAAAATATTGGGAAAATATTTTTTCTCATCAAAAGAGCTCTTTAGTGAAAACTGAGCTTTTCTGATATCTGGGATTACTACTGTAGGAAACCAGTTCAGGTCAGGTGTTTGGTAACTGGGACATCCTAAGGACAAATAGAATGTGCTGTGGGACCACTTGTCAAGCAGGCTTGTTTCTAAGGGGCTGTAACTCCTATTCAAAGCCTTCTAGAACTTTTAGATTGTTAACCTTTTCAAACACCTCATCTGCTTTATGCCAAATGCCCATCTAAGGGTATTGAAATACACTATTTTAAAAAGATTTCAGGCTCGATTGTGGCCAGCACTGTGGAGGTGCACAAGGACCTTCACCCCCACCCTCACACACTTGTGTACCTGTGCAAGTGTCAGCCATAATCTGTGTCCTGCTGCTGCTGACATTCCACTGCCACCAGTAGAACTAGAAACCCGTAAGAAGGTAAGGAAGGGCAAGGCAGAGGTGGGTCATGTACCTGCTTTTTCTCAAGTGCGCACACACCAGCCGGTGGAGTTGGGTCAGTAAAAGGATGTAAAGGGTAAAGTTAAAAGGTGAAGCACTGGCTTTTGCTGTGTGCACTCTGCTCTTAAACCAATGATGTTTTCATTGTTTGTTTTCCCTTTGTGGAGGCAGTGCAGATACAATGCTGACTAAGCCAGTGTGATTCCAGCGAATGAAAACTGATGTAGGAAGAGTGTTCTCTTGCATCACCAGCCTCAACCTTGAGGCTGACGCAAACAGCAGTCCATTCTTTCTTTCACTGCAAGATGGATTGAGTTGAATCTGACAAAGAGGCAAGAAATGGCAAAACAGATCATGTCCAGTACGCTTTGATCTCTTTGGAGGAATTGACATAGTGGAACTATACTGATTTACACCAGCTGGGGATCTGGCCTATAGAGAAGAAGTTACTGAAGCACAAGGAGCAAAGCTCAAGTCTTTGGTAGTTTCTGCAAGACTGCTCAGCAACTGTATGGCAAAAGAATGAAGGTTGAAAAAAGAACAGGATTGGCACCAGGCTCCCTCAGGGGCTGACATGGGAATCATCAGACTCTGACAATACCATAGGGGACTGATGTTGGCCAGGCCTTTCATCTCCTGCACTAGACCTTTTCTAGAACTGTTTACCCCTGTCAGCAGGATTATTTCTAGGGGACTTCACCTCTCCTTAACTAAGGATTTCTACAGGTCATATCAAATGAGATGACTTCTAACAGCATGCTAGGAGTGGATGTCATTCGCCTCTAGCTGCAGCCTAATAAGGCATTGATCCCTGCTGCCACTGGAGCAGAGGCCAGCGCACTTTGGAAGCTATAAAATTAAGTATACACAGACACATTAATAAGGTCATCAATCACCCATCCCTCCAGTCACAACGCTCACACATAAGAAGGTATCTGCTTGCACATGAGCAGCGCAGCCCCTCTGCAGTTCTGAAAGTGCGCTCATCCTGGCTAGGCAGCCCCTGAGGAGCCAGGATCGTGTGCCGATACAGCCACAGGAGCACATTCAACTGCCACCGTCGTTGTCTTCAGTGGGTTATACAATCAGTCACAGCAGCTACCTGATGGCAGATTACTGATAATCAAATAGGAGGCAGGTGAATGTTCTGGAAAGTGACCCTTTTTTTAATCTAGAGGGAAACATCAAATGTTCTTTTTAATACATGTGATTTAATAATAATCAATATATACATATTACTGAAATATAACGTTTAAAGTGAGATAGTAAGTATAATCATAAGAAGTGCAGAACACAAGACAAAAGAGAGGTTTCTCATTAAGAGATTTGACTTGCTCAATAAATCTGAGGGCTTGATGGCTGCTCTGTCTGTACATATGCAGTGTTGTTGTAGCCATGTTTGTCTCTCTAATCTCCAACTTCTGTTGGTGAAAGAGAAACTTTCAAGCTTAAGCAGGTCTCTGTGAGCTCTGGATAAGCTCAAAAGCTTGTCTCTCTCACCAACAGAAATTAGTGTAATAAAAGATATTACAGAGGTGGGCAAACTACAGCCTGCAGGACCACCCTGTCCTGCCCTTGATCTCCTGACGGGGGAGGCTAGCCCCCGGCCCCTTCCCCTCTGCCCCCCATCCCCCATAGCCACGCAGGCAGAGCTCTGGGCAGTGGGGCTGCGCGCTCCTGCAGGGCAGCGAGGCAGTGTGTCTGACTCTGGCTTGGTGGTGCGGCTGCCAGACATGCTGCTCTGAGCGGCATGGTAAGGGGGCCGGGGGGTTGGATAAGGGGCAGGGGATCCCGGGGGGCAGTCAGGGGACAGGGAGCGGGGGGGTTGGATGGAGCAGAGGTTTGGGGGGGGTTGGATAAGTGTGGGAGTCCTGGGGGGCCTGGGGTCAGGGAGCATGGGGGTTGGATAGTTGTGGGAGTCCTGGGAAGGGGTTTGGGGGTCCTGGGAGGGGGCAGTGGTCAGGGGACAAGGAGCAGGGGGGGTTGGATGGGTCAGGGGTTCTGAGGGAGGCAATCGGGGCGGGAAGTGGGAGGGGTCGGATAGGGGGCAGGGCCCAGGCTGTTTGGGGAGGCACAGCCTTCCCTACCCGGCCCTCCATACAGTTTTGCAACTCCGATGTGGCCCTCGGTCCAAAAAGTTTGCCCACCCTTGAGATATTATGTCACCTACCTTGTCTCTCTGTCATATATAGTAATTCATTGTACTATCAGGGACAGATTCTCAGCTGGATATAGATGAAAGGGAATAGCGGGGCAAAAGAGAGATACTTGAAGCTCCGTGTTCCTGAGGCTAGTGCTATGCTGGCTGACTGTGGCCCCCTCCCAGGGACCATCTGTCAGTCAGAGAGAAGCAGAGTGCTGCAGATCAGCTATACCCCTCCCCTAAGGTCAGTGGGTGGCAAGGGATCCAGACATGTCAGCTTTGCACACACTGAGGATTTCATCAAGATGGGGGAATTCCCAGCAAGTGAGATCCAACTGGTTTCTGCTCCTTTTGTGCTGCTGGGAGCAGTACAAAGGGAGTGGAGTGGGCCACAACATTTGTCTCCATGTATCTAGCCTGATCTCTGTTAAGTGTTTGAGATACCTTTAACATGAAAGGCACTATATAAAACCAAACTGGTTTACTATGTCTTGTACAAATAAAAATACCCCTTTCTTCACTGCTTGACAAGATAATGAAGTATTAAAAGAGACATTCCATTATCTCTTGTTCAAGAAACAGAGAGGGAGAATGACTAACTCATTTTGATAAATGAGTTACTGGATGTATCAATCCAGTTCACAATAGAAACTGATGAGAAGGGCCAGAACATCCCTTCTGAATTAAAAAAATAACAGGTGAAAAGGATACTTAAAAATAGGGATGTGTAAATAGCAACTTAACATCCCAGCATGAATTTTCAGGGTGATCAGCACCCTATGAGTATATGTTCAGTGAATGGGGATGTTGCATCTGTGGAAAAAGCAAATTTTGCCCAAATGTTACAAAAGCTCTCTTGTTTACAATTCCTGATGACCCAACACACAGCAGATTGCATATAGTTACAGCATTCAGCTCAGATGTAAGAGATCCTTTTCATGAATGCCAAGTGGTAGCATGAGAGTCACTAACGTCAGCTGAAAAATAAAGAGTGAGTGTGTAATAGGTTTTCGGTCCTGAATTCCTGTAGTGGGAATATCATATGAGAGTCCATTCAGTAAGGTATAAGAAGCAGACATCTGACTTTGATATAAATGTATACATAGAAAATTGTGCAATGTATCAGGTCTAACAGTATTTTACATGTCACTTGAGCAATAGTCATGCCTGTCAGACCTAGAATGAGGTTCTCCTTGATATTTATGTTGTTGGAATTGCTGTTTATAATTATATGCAATAAAGAATTTCAACAACACAACAATCAGAACAGAAATTATATCCACAACAGACATCTGATGCATTCAGAGACAAATCTGTAATGGACATAATGTCCCCTCATTCAGTTATGGAAAGCTGATTTTCCAAAGGTGAAAAGCTGCAATGCATACAAATTCTGATAAGTGCATCTTACCAGTATGACATCAATACATATTTCAGAGTGGTAGCCGTGTTAGTCTGTATTAGCAAAAAGAACGAGGAGTACTTGTGGCACCTTAGAGACTAACAAATTTATTTGGGCATAAGCTTTCATGGGCTAAAACCTATGTGTCACCAATATGCCATATATTCAATTTGTTAATGATCCATCCTGTAAGTATACCTTATTCCCCCTCAAGGAGCAATAACCCCCACATTGACATCAATAACAACTACCTTCTCAGAGGGCTGAGAAGAAAAGATGCAATTTAAACCTGCCTTTAGAAGCTTTACTTTGCTCACTTCTTGCTCCCTTTTTTGGCAGTGGTTTTTTTAATGACATATGGATTATGGGGGTTGGCCCTAACCATATGAAACTCACAAGCACTTTTTCTACAATGGCAGTGTAATTTACATGTATGTAAAGCACCTAGCATGGTCTCAACAATACATACTAAATAATAAATAATCATTAATAATTTGAAGCACTCAGATACTAAGGTGAAGAGTGAGGTATGAGAAACTAAACAGAATAGTGTATATGTACTTGGCAGAAGTACATGTATTATTTTTATTTACCATGTATAGAACCATAAATACAAGTACACAGTGCTGTACAACAGGTAAGGTATGCCAAATGATTAATAGATCCTGCCCTGAAGGGATTATATTCTAAGGCTGGTTCAATACAGTACAGAAACAAAGTCACAGAAGATCATTTTATTCAGAATTTATCACAGAGTAAGTGAGTTTTACAGATTTTTTTTAAGAGGTTGAGGAAACATTGTCTATGTTAATTATGATTAACGAGGATGTGAGGAAGATAGGAGCAAGTAGGGAGCCAGCTGTGGAGATAAATGGATGCATAGAAGCGACACATAGGCAGAACAAGGGCAGAGCAGGAGATAAGATCAGAGGCTTATATGGCAACCAAGTGATGACTGCCTCGGAGATGAAACACACTGTCATTCATAGATTTTTAAAGCTAAAAGGAAGCATTATGATCACCTTGTCTGACCTCCTGCATAACATAGACTGTAGAATTTCACCCACTAACTCCTGCATCAGGCCCACAACTTTTGACTGGACTAGGTAGTTGAACCTGTTGCACATGCGCTGATTAAACTGTGTAAATCTCAGGCAGGGCTGACACCTATCACGTGCTGCTTTAGGGCAGGAATTTGCAGCGGCTGGTCGGAGCCAGAAAACCTCAGTGTGCATTCGCTTAAAAGCTTATGAGGATGGATAGAGGTAGGCATGCTTGTGGTTACGCTCAGTGTGCATGTGTGGGCCAGAGTGGCTGTGGTGTGGTGGTGCAGAGAGGATTGAGGCGATAGGTGTTGGGTGGCAGCTGCGGGTCCCTCCCAGGCAAGGGACTGCCAGGCCTGCAACTGCAGTCCACAGCTCGTAGTCTCCCCAGGCCAGCTCCATGCCCCTGCAGTCCTACCCCTGATGGACGGTAGATGGGAGGAGCGTGCCTGCAGCCTGCCCTGGGCTGTCGTGGGCGGGGGGAGAGAAGTGGCTGAGTTTTTAACACTTCCAAGTCAGGCTGTGATGGCGGGGGGCAAAGGGCAGGGCCCCAGTAACTGCCCCTCTGCCCAGCTCTGGATACAGACTGTGACTGTGTCCTGCCAAGCGAGCCACAGGAACAGGAGTGCTTGAGACTAGGCTGCCCAGCTCTGCTGTGGCTGTTTGCTAAGAACCTGCAGACAGTGTGTATAAAATGCAGCTGTCTGCAGAAATGACTGATCCCCAAATGTGGCATGATTAGGCCACTGAGATCAAGACAGCACATCGCCTGACAGGAGCTGCTATCTGCCTGTGCTACACTGATACTGAAATGAGCAAGGCCATGACATGGAGCTCCAAGGCCTGCATTTGGCACTTGTCCAAACTTTGACCACCTGGTATTGAAGAGGAGAATTATATTCTGCCTCCAATGAGAAACATAACATTCAATTGTCTCCGTAACAATTCCATCGGAGCAAGATGTCTTTCTAAAAGATACTTTAGCCCAGAGATTCTCACAACAAAATTGTTGGTGGCCTCAGAATGCGGCAACCAACTCTTGCTGGTGGCCACACACACATTTTTTCCCTAAAATACTTAATTAACTTTAGGAAAAACAAATGAATACGGACATATAAATATCCAAATCATTGTAATTTATTTGTGTAGGGTTTTTTATGCAGACTCAATAAAAATAATACTGTGAACAGTGATATTTATATGTTTGTTAAATATCAATCACTTTTCACAGGACACTTAATAGCTACCTGGGAGGCCCTGGAAAGTGATATTAACATACATACAAGTATCACTTTTCACAGCCTCCCAGCTAGCTAGTATGTCTGCTGTGAAAAGAGATACTTACATGTTTGTTAATATCACTTTTCTCAGCAAGTCCCAGAACAAATTAAGCCCGGGGGGTGGGGTGGAGGGGGAGGCACGGGGGCCATGGATGGGGGCTGGGGTCGCAGAGGGAGGGGAGTGCAGGAAGGCAGTGGGGTCCAGGGGAGATGGGGGTGGGTGGTGAGCCCCACCACTGCTCAGCTGGAGCCGGGGGCTGGCACCCGCTGCCGTCAGTCAGTGCCCGCGGCAAGAGCCCAAAGCCGAGGCAGGAGCGGCACAGCCAGGGCCGGGGGTCAGTGCCCGTGGCCAGACCCTGGAGCTGGGGGCCGGAGCCGCGGTGAGAGCCTGCTGCGGCACGGCCAGGGGTCGGAGCCTGAAGCCCCATGGGCCGCGCGCCCGGCGCTGGGGGTCAGCCCCGAAACCCCGCGGTTGGAGCTGGGAGTTGGCGACTGAAGCCCCGTGGCCGGAGCCCTGGTCCCGCCGCCGCCAGCCCGATTATCCCCCGAGAACTCGCCTTGCTCCTTCCTCAGCCTGAGGGAGGGCGGAGGCGGGGCCAAGCATTGGCCCCGCCCAGGAGGCTGTCGTAGCCGCAGGAAAGCCCACACACCTCTCCCCTCCCCGCCCCTCCCAATCCTGCGCGTGCGCAGTGAGGCAGGCAAGCTGCGTCTCTCAACGTTTGGCGCGGGAAGTCTCGCGGGATCCGGTTGCCGGCCCCGGTGGTGCTAGCAAGCAGCGCGCGGAACGGAGCCGTCGCCGCCATGACCTCCGCGCTGGAGAACTACATTAACCGTATCCTTCCGCCGGGACGGGCTTGTGTGCTGCAGAGAGCGCGGCCCGTGCCGCGGAGGGCGGGCTGGGGAGCAGCGCGGGGGGGGTCTACAGCGCCCTCTCTTCCCCCCGCTTCTCCCCTCAGGGGTCGGTGGCGGCTGCTCCTCCGAGACCCTTGTGGGAGCCCCTCCCCCCACCACACACACCGGCTGAGCCCGGGCGGGGATGGAGGCTACGGCCTTCCCGGTCCGTGGGGCTCTGCGGGGAGGGGGCTGGGCCAGTGCTGCCTACGGTGCCCTAAAGAGAGCGAGACCTCCCGGTGCCGTCTGGCGTGGGGCAGCTCGGCCTAGGGGGCAGAGCACTGAGTGGGGCTCAGGAGACCTGGCTTGGCTCTGGGCTCCGCCACTGCTCTGCTGGTTGACTTTGGGCAGGTCACGTCAATGTTCGTGCCTCAGTTTCCCCATCTGCAAACTGGGGCTAATGGCCGTGACCCACTCTGAGCTCTATGGATGAAAACTCTAGGTCTGAACAGATCAGGGCACTACTCTGAACCAAGGCACATTCAAATTGAAAATGAGGCATAAATTTTTAGTAGTGAGGGTGATTTACCATGGGAACAAACCAGCCAGGGATGTGGTGGATTCTACATCTCTTGATGTCTTCAGTACAACACTGGTTGGTTTTTGGGGTAATATGTTTTAGCCCAACACAAGTTAAGGTGGACAATATGGGGGTAAGTGGGTGAAATGTGATATGCAGGTCAGACTAGATGATCTAATGATTCAATTCTGGTCTTAAATTCAGTGAATCTATGAACAAAATAAATAGCCCAGAGTCAGAAACTCTAATGAGATGGCATACCTAAAATGCTTTAGGGAGCCAGCACGGGCTGTCTGAGGCTGTCCTGATGATAAAGCAAAATACTTCACTCTATGGGTATGTCTACACTACAGGATTAATCCGAATTTAGATAAATCGAATTTGGGAAACAGGTTGTATAAATTCGATTGTGCGCGGCCACA
>NW_020664419.1:40157624-40232968 GCF_002925995.2 Terrapene triunguis | reverse complement strand
GGGGGGGGGGGGGGGGGGGGGGGGGGGGGGGGGGGGGGAAGCAGTGGTGTCCAGGGGGGTGCTGGGGAGTCTTGGGAGGGCAGCAGACGCTGGAGGGGAGGCTGTGGGAGGCAGCGGAGGCCAGGGGCACCAAAATACAACTATACATTTTTTATTATTGTCTGCCAAAAAAAAACCCTACATACATGAATTGCAATGATTTGGACATGTATATGTGTATATTTATTTGTTTTTCTTAAAGTTAATTAAGTATTTTAGGAAACTTTGTCTGAGCGGCCACCAGCAAGAGTTGCTGGTCACACTCTGAGACCACCAAAAAATTTGTTGTGAGAACCGCTGACCTAGAGGTGAAAGGAAATTGTATACTTCAGACCTGGTGACCTGTAATAAAAATTGTAACATGAGTTCTCATTTGTGGATTTAGGATTTATTATTTATTTGTATTACCATAGTGCCCAGGACCCCATTGTGCTAGGTACTGTACCCACACACAACAAAAAGGCCATACGTGCCCCAAAGAGCTTCCAATCTAAGTATAAGATGAAACAACAGATCCTGGAGTACAAGGAAATAAGATTGGTCAACATGATAGGAGCAGGCTAAGCAGTGTTTAATATTCTGTAAATATCATGGTAAAGAATAATTAAGTAGAGCTGGATGAAGTTTTCAGATGAACAGTTTATTTGTCAAAAAATGCAGTTTTCAGTCTACCAAAACTATTTTGTGTCGAGTTTGCCAAATACACCTCTATCTCGATATAACACTGTCCTCGGGAGCCAAAAAAATCTTACCGCGTTATATCAAACTTGCTTTGATCTGCCGGAGTGCGCAGCCCTCCCCCTCCCCCCGAGGACTGCTTTACTGTGTTATATCAGAATTCGTGTTATATCGGGCCGCGTTATATCGGGGTAGAGGTGTAGTTTCAACCAAACTGAAAAATTTGAAACATTTTTGGTAATGTCAAACAAAATGTTTGATTTCCATTAAAAACAAATTATTTTTATTTTTCTGGCCTTTTTACCAAAGAAAAGAATTCACAAAATGGCTGGAGGAGGTGGTGCCTTCCTTATAACCGTTAGGCTACTCACCTAGGATGTGTGAGACCCAGGTTCAAATCACTGCTCCCATTGCAGGAGAGTGCCCTAGCCACTGGGCTATGGAGTATTCTGATATAGGGCTTTCTTAATCTCTCTTGAAGCTGTTCCACTTTTTGTAAATAATTAGTCATTGAAGCAGGGATTTGAAATTATGTCTCCCACATCCCAAGTGAGTTCCTCAACTACCAGGCTGTAGAGTCACATCCCAGGTGAGTGCCTCAACTACCAGGCTGGAGTGCCCCCTGATACTTGACAGGCTGTAGAGTCATTCTCACTCTTTCCCCGGCCCCATGACTGTACATTATTCATACAGTCATGGTGATAATGAAGTCATTGCCCCAGGGAAAGCAAATGAGAATAACTCTACAGCCTTGCAGTTAGGACACTTGCCTAGAATGTGAGAGACCCAAATTCAAATCCCTGCTCCAGTGACTAGGAGTAGACAGATTTCATCCAGAGTTGTTGCTTCTAGATTGCCAAATGTTTGCAGAATATACTTATTGTTCAATTTTATTTTATTTTTTTTGCTCCAAACAAAATCTATGGGGAAAAATTACTGAAATTTTGCAGTTCTGTAATCACAAATCTCATTTTGGAATAGCAAGTCACTATATTTGTGGTTTTCGTCTTGTTTCAAAATGGGACAATTTCTACTAGTGGTATTTAATCTATTTTGTTACTTATAGTGCTGTCATTGGTGAAATTGATGAAGAGACAGATTCAGCACTTGACTTGGGGAATATTCGAGCAGAACCTTTGAACTCAGTAGCACACTGAACAGGAGAAACACAAGGATGCATGAGGTCTTTGTAAACTTTGGCTGTATAGAACTATTTAAAAAACAGCATGAAGAATTTTTACAAATTGTTATAACTTGGTTGGGCCACACTTTATTTTGTGAATGTGTTGTAGTTTGATATGTAAATTAAAATATCTACATTTTATTGAAGTCTCTCGTATAATTTCACTGCAAAGTAAACATATATCTAACATTAGCATTTAATTTCAGTGGCAGACTTGACACTTGATACATAAACGACTCATGAATGCCACTTGTGAAGTAGAAACAAATCACTACTCTTAAAGGTGAAGTGTGCTTTACTGTATTGATTTGTAAATTACACTGCATAAACACAAGTCAATTAACCTCTGCCAACAAGTAGCTTTTTTTAATGTGTGATATTTCAGTATTACAAATAGTGACATGTTGGACAAATATAGTTCTGATTTGAGTGCAGGAATGAAAATCTAATACTAGGATCCTTGTTTACTAACTTATATGTGGAAGTTTCATGATGCATGTTTCCAAGTATTGCAAACTTGCCTTTATCAGGTTAATAGGATTGTTACACCCTTCTGGTAATCACAAACCATCTGAATGTATTTTGTTTATTAAACCATTCCAGCAATCGCACCAATTCACAAATGCCATAACATTCATAACTTCGGTGCACCTCTGTGGTGTTTGTGAATATCAGTTTGCAAAATAAACATAATTTATTGTCACTTGCATTAACGCACATTAGGCTACTATAATAGTGAGATCTATTCATTGTGAACAGGGGACTTAAACAGAGTAGTCAGATGCAAGGAAGACTATTAAGGTCCAGAACAAAAAAGATTCTTGTCCTGTACTCTAAACAATCCCTCTTGCATCTGAAACTTTAGGGAAGAGTTGAATAGCAAATAAACAATTCATTCTCTTTAATGTGTAACTTATTTTTGTTAAGCATTAGTTCTTTACATATTGTTGGTGCAGGTTAATGTCAGAGTAGAACAAATTGTTCATTTTTCATGTGTATTTGCATGTACAATTACTAAATGTATGTACTTATCTTTGTAAAGTGCTTTAAGATTATGGAACAAAAGCACTAAATAGAAACTAAATATTGTAAATTGGGCAGATGTAACTATGCACTAAACCGAGGGAGGCTAGGCTGCCTGTGCTGGAAAAGGCTGCAGTAGCAGTAATTACTGCACAAAGGCAGAGTCCTTACACATTTAAATGTGCAATACACAGAAAGACATCATAGCTACATACATCAGTTAGGTAAAACTGACTTGCCAGAGCTGTATTAAAATTATTTTCTCAGTCCGAAGAGTTATCTATCTACTTACCTGAAAAAGATGATCAGATCTGCACCGAGGGAATAGTACAAGGGAGGGAGATTTTAAATGCACCACTGCCTTTGGTTGAGCTGCATCCAGTTAGGTCTCAACTAGATTTTAGATATGCTGGGGTGATTGCAGCCAAGTATGTTACATTTAAGATGAACCCTTGTCTCACACATTTGTTGAAGACAAACGTGGAGGCATTAGTTCTATACCTAGATTATCACCCTTTGAGAAGGGTGCCATCTATCCTTGCCAGGTGGGGGTGAAACTATGCTCAAAAAAGCAGTTTTTCCTCCTAGTTGTGGCCTAGTCCTTTACCTATCCTTTAAGTAAGATAATCGAAAAAGTAATGGTAAAGACTGTCTCTCGTGGGGATTGGGATTGGCCTTTTCCCTGAGAAGTTGGCATTTTTGTTATTGTATAAGTGATTGTTTTATATAAATGATTTGGGCACCAGTGTATATGTATAAATAATATGGGCTAACTTGAAGAGAAAAAGGAGTGGGAAGAGGAATTTCTTAATAAAGGCCCCAATTTTTAAAAACTATTTACTAGAATTACAAGTTTTGGCTGAAAGAACGACAAGTACTTGTGGCACCTTAGAGAGTAGGTGCCACAAGTACTCGTTCTTTTTGCTGATACAGACTAACACGGCTACCACTCTGAAGTTTTGGCTGGAAAGCCAGTGATAGCCCTTAATGCCTTCCTCCCTCTTTTGCCGTCCGCTCCCAACCCACCCTTCCTACAAAGTTAACCTCTGAGGTGCATTTTAGCAGCGTAAATACAATAATTTGTAATGTGCCCCGTTTTCTCTGTGCTGTTGCATAGACAGATTCTGGGGCTAACTCCAGGATATGGAGTCACACCGTATGTGTCATGATTTAGGGTTAGCTGCACCTCTGACCCTGCTTCCAGTCTCACTGGGTGCACCCTCCTCCCTGCTGGTGCTAGGCCTCTTGCCTGCACCCGTTCTGGGGTGGAATCCCACAATTCTTCCACTCTGACTGCATCTCAGCTACAGTCCCCTGGATACCAGTGGTGATTGCTCAACAGGCCTGACTGGGTTCTGCAATCTGCAAGTCTTCCCTTTGTGACCATGACCAGTAGTTAATACAGTGACCCCAAATAGCCTTGTCATAGATTCTAAGGGCAGAAGGAACCATTGTGGTCATCTAGTCGGACCTCCAGTATAACACAGGCCATAGAACTTCCCCAAAATAATTCTTATAACAGATCTTTTAGAAAAACATCCAATCTTGATTTAAAAATTGTCAGTGATGGAGAATCCACCACAACCCTTAGTAAATTGTTCTAATGATTGATTACTCTCACTGTTAAAAATGTATATCTTATTTCCAGTCTGCATTTTTCTAGCTTCAATTTCCAGCCATTACATTATGTTATACCTTTCTTTGCTGATTGAAGAGCCCATATTAAATGTTTGTTCCCAATATAGATACTTAAAGACTAATCAAGTCACCCCTTAGCCTTCTCTTTGTTAAGATAAATAGATTGAGCTCCTTGAGTCTCTCACTATAATGCATGTTTTCTAATCCTTTAATCATTCTTTGGGCTCTTCTCTGAATGCTTTCCAATTGATCAACATCCTCTGTGAATGGGCACTAGAACTGGACACAGTATTTTGGCAGCAGTCACACCAGTGCCAATTACAGAGGTAAAATAACCTCTCTATTCCTACTCGAAGTTTCCCTGTTTATGCATCCCAGGATCATATTAGCTCTTTTGGCCACAGCATCACACTGGAAGCTCATGTTCGGCTGATTATCCACTGCAACCCCCAAATTTTTTCAGAAGCACTGCTTCCCAGGATAGAGTCTCCCACCCTGCAAGTGTGTCCTACATTCTTTGTTCCTAGATGCATACATTTATGTCTAGTCATATTAAAACACATATTGTTTGCTTGTACCTAGTTTTTCAAGTGATCCAGATTGCTCTGAACCAGGAGCTTGTCCTCTTCATCATTTACCACTCCTCCATTTTTTGTGTCATCTGCAAACTTTATCAATGATTTTATTTTTTTCTTCCAGGTCACTGATAAAGAGGTTAAATAGTGTGGGGGTCAAGACCCAATCCCTGCAGGACCCTACTGGAAACAGACCCTCTTGATGATGATGATTCCCCGTTTACAGTTACATTTTGAGACCTTTCATTTAGCTAGTTTTTAATCCATGTAATGTGTGCCATGTTAATTTTATAGTGTTCTAATTTTTTAATCAAAATGTCATAGGGCACCAAATCAAACACCTTACCAAAGTCTAAGTATAGTACATCAACATTATTACGCTTAGCAACCAAACTTGTAATCTCATCAAAAAAAGATATCAAGTTAGTCTTCCAGGATCCATTTTCCATAAACCCACGTTGATTTGCATTAGTTACATTACCCTCCTTTAGTTCATTATTAAGTGAGTCCCATATAAGCAACTCTATTATCTTTCCTGGGATCAAAGTCAGGCTGACAGGCCTATAATTACCCTAGTCATCCTGTTAATCCTTTTTAAAAACTGGCACAACATTAGCTTTCTTCCAGTCTCCTGGAACTTCCCCGGTGCTCCAAGACTTATTGAAAATCCACAGTAACAGTGCAGAGAGCTCCTCAGCCAGCTCCTTTAAAACTCTGGGATGCAAGTTCTCTGGACCTGCTGATTTTAAAATGTCTGACTTTAGAAGCTTATGTTTAACATCCTCCAGATATAGTGGAATGGCAAAAGTGTTATCACCATATGGTGAGACAGCATCATCTCTTTTTGCCCCAAGTATAGAACAGAAATATTTATTGAACACATCTTCCTTTTCTGCAAAGTATTAGTTAATCATAATAGTAGGACCAGAGCATAGCAAGAGAAAAAGTTTTAACATAACACACTAAGTGTATATCGGTCTTACCCAAAGCTTAGGTTGGTCTACCTTCACTTGAGCACCCCCACCTCTGGGGACTGGGATTTAATTTGCTTCCCCACAGACCCTCTCTCTCCTCTGTGCTTCAAGAGCTCTCTATTTCTCAATCCCAAAATTCTTTGTTCCAATTTCCTGCCTGAAAGTATCACCTCTCTTGGGTACAAGCTGAGACCCTTCCACTCCCAGCTCCCCAGCCATACAATTGATCTCAGCATGGTCAGAGAGATATTTCCAGGGGGATGACACCTGCTTTGTCCTTTTAAGTGTTGGTAAATGGGGCAATCTGAAGTTATTGTCTTCCCTTTCCTGTGAATATGTAAGTAACTCCTGCATGAATTAACCCTTGAATTTGACAATCATATAGCAAACAACACAATCACAAATAGATGGAAATATCATTCATAAAATATTACAGGCATCTCCCCATCCTTCACAATCTGAACTCCATCCAAAGACCTGAAAAAAGTCCACGTGGTATCATTTGTACTCCTTGTATCCTGGAGGATTCTTTGCACCTTGAGGTCTTTAAATCACGATTTGAGGACTTCAATAACTCAGACATAGGTTAGGGGTTTGTTACAGGAGTGGGTGGGTGAGATTCTGTGGCCTGTGTTGTGCAGGAGGTCAGACTAGATGATCATAATGGTCCCTTTTGACCTTAAAGTCTATGAGTCTATGAGATTGTTGTTTGGCATTGTAGTGGGGCAGCTGCCCCACTCCGATAGACAGAGGTTAAAAGCAGCCAAGCTAGGCTGATAAGAGGGCTGGGGGCCAGGAGCTGGGAGGAGTCTCACTGTAGCCCTGGAGTGGGAAGGGCTACCTCCCTGAGAGGAAGGTACCTGAACTGGAGCAGTGCTGGGGAATAGGGCAAGGGAACTGGGGAGCTCCAGCCTGGTAAAACCTCAGGCTGCAGACCTTGTTGAAGGCCTATGAAAGGTACTGGGGCTGCAGAGATGCAGCCTGGGAATAGGCAAAAGAAGCAGGTCCTAACCCCCGCCAACGATGAGTGGCCATTACGGACGGCAGGCTGCCCCAGGGAGCGGGGGCTAGATGATGACTGGCAGTAGCCACTGAGGCAAGGTAGGTTTAGAGGGTTGGGGGTTCCCCTGGGAGGGGAGACACAGAGTGTTGGGGTACTGCAGTGGCACCCGGGATTCGGGAGGGTCATGGGGCATGAGGCAGGCAAGCCACCGGCCAGCAGAGGGTGCTCCGAAGCTGGAAAACAGCTAATTCCCAAGATGACCAGCAGTAGGTGCCATGCCAGTGAATCTCGACTTCGCTACAGGCATGCTGTGCCTTCATGCCTTGGACTTGAAAGGATAGACACATTTAGCTCCTGGCCTTCCTCATGACAGAAGCCGTAAAAGCCAGCTCTTCGGATCCATCCACTGGTCAGGCCCCAGGCAAAAGAAACTTTAGAAGTCCCTAATGTGCCCATTACCATTATTGGGTTTTGAGTTAGAACACTAAGTCTAGTTTCACTTCCAGATCTTCTCCAGTGCCAAGGAGGCTGGTTCTGTCATCTGAACCTTTATCTCAGGGCATGTGTGGTACTCAGGAATTCAGTGCCTTTTCTAGCTAAAAACCGGCTGGTGCTATCAGTGCAGATTCTTCAGTGCCGAGTCTGTTCCATTGCTCTGGAAGTTTCCAATTAAGTGCCTTTGTGTCAGTGCTAAGCTTTCCTCAGATCTTGGTTCTCCATCAGACCTAAAGTTTAGGAATGCCTGTGTTCCCTTCTCTGTGTTTGGAGTTGTGGTGGGCGTAGGGGAAATGTTAACCTATGTTAGGGAAAGGTAAAGTACTGTGATGTTATAAGGTCATCCTGGCATCCATACAAGGGCAGAGTTACGGTTGTGTGGTTGTGTTGTGTGAGAAGTATTCCCTTAACTCTGCATTTCCTCATGCTCTAACCTTTGTTTTCATAGTGTCTAATGCTCTTTTAAGAGAGAGGTGCTGAGACTGTAACTGAGCAGGTTCTGCTTCCAAAGGTTTGACTTTGCCTTATGCATTTCAAAATCTCTTGTTCCAGAAGGGTCAAAGGAGCAGAATACAATATTGTGCAGCAGCAACCTTTACACTGTTCCTTGTAAATCGATATATAATTATGGACAAAATATACACATCTGGAAGAGGTGGTTAATGTACCCATATTCATTGATGATATATCTGCCTAGATAACATATTGACAAGTAAGAACCTACTCTGATGCTCTGTGCCTGTTCCAGAGAGCTGTGTCTAGAATTATAGAATAGGTACCTCTATGCACACATACAGTGATGGCTGGAGAGTGTGCAGAGCACACCAGCAAAGTGGACACACTGAACTGTTTCAGCAGTAATAGACACACTTTTGTTGTGCTGCTTAACCTTGGAGTGGAACAATTTTTTTAGTCCCTCTGGGGCTATAGAATGCTACTTCTTAAAGGGAGTGATCCCAAAGCATCCACCCTTGATTTTTCACTCATGCACAGGAAAAATATGAACTTCTGGAGGCAATGGATTGAATAGTTTTGTTATCCCTATGGCAACAATAAACAGCAGTTCCTAATGCTATGGCTGGTGCTAATGCTGACTCTCAATACCTCTCTGTTCCAGCAGCCAGTGTCTGGAAACTTCAGCTCCCTCTGCCAACAGGTAATAAAAAAGCAATGGCATTGTGTTTTTAAGTATATATAACTTTTTACAACAGGCAATATATATATATATATATATATATATATATAGTGTGACAAATAGAGAGGCTAAAGAGAAGAAGGGGATGGTCAGCTGGGAATTGATCCTAGGTGTAAATATAGGCCAGATTTATATTCTTTGTGCGAAGCAGTGTAGAAGCAGTCATAGTTGTAAAGCCCTGTAATGAATTACAAGTGGCTGCCTGCAAATCTCAAGAGTCAGGATTGAGTTGTCTGACTACTATCTCTACAGCAGCCCTACTTGAATGAGCTTTAACTGGTCCCTCAAGCAACAGTTCTGCCAGTGAATAACAAAGGACAGCATGCTCCTTCTTTGGACAAAATTCAGTACATCTTGAATAAAGCAAAGAGCTGGATGGGCTTTTTTAAAATGTTTGCTCCTGGTAAAAACTAATGGACATGATCAGATCCAGTTTGTGAAAGGAAATGTTCCTGGTATTTTATTTGTATAGCTATACCCATGAAAGTACAACTTATTTTGAAAAAGGAATTTGCCATGATGCAGTTTAAAAATCTAGAAGTTCATCCTAAAAGAATCCTTAGCAAGCTGCCTTTGTGATGCATCTTAGCAAGGAAATTAAGAGGTGTTTCTGACACTAACTATATAACAGCCAGTGTATAGACAAATCAGAAAAAAATTATACAACTCATTAACACAAAATCCTAACAGCTTCTATGCCAAGTCACACAAGGGACTTTCACAATACCATGAAGAGTTACCTAACATCAGAACAAAGGTTACAAAGTGGCAGATAAGTATATGGGCCCACACCATCCTCTCCTATGGTAAAACTGGAAGGAAATGGCTTATTGGGATGAAATCTCTGTGAGCAGCCATTTACAGAGATCCCATGAGGGAGGTGGGGTTGCTCCCCTACCAGAATAGGCCATGGGACCTGGCCCAAACCTGAGAGTATCCAAGGTTCTATTGGAGGCCATCTGTGGAGAAGCTCTGTGCTTCCACACCAGCTCTGGCCCCTGCCAGCTGATACCACACCTGCTGTTAGAGTTACATTACCAGGGATGCCTGCTGCCTGAGGTTGTCCCCGGATCACCGAGTGGGAGGTTCCATAACCTGAATTATTTTCTCTGGGGAAAACTCGGCAGGGCCAAAGGAGGCATAAGATACATGCCGCTTACCACACCTTTCCCCTGCCCATTCACTCTCCAAGTCTTCCTGAGGGCTGATGCTAGGCCCCAGGAAAGGCCTCCCTGGGGGAGGGTGGAACAGTGTGGTATGGGGTAAATCCATACATGGAGGGTCTCCTCTGGGCATGGATTTCAAAAGGGCAGGCTAGGCAAAGAATGAGAAGTTTCTTACCTGATAATTTTCTTTTAGCAGTTTCTCTTCTTATTCATCTCTAATGGGTTAAACCCCCCCCCCCTCACCCCTCCAGAATTCCGAGGCAGTCCAGTGTTGTTTCTGGAGGCTCCAGGACTAAGCCCCACCCTTCTGTACAGGCCACTGGAGGAGTTCTTCAACAGCTGTAGAAATACAACAGCAACTGATTATTAGCATTAAGACAACCTGATACAATGTGTTAAATTAACCTTAAGACAATTATAAATATCTAACTCTCCCTCTAGTCATTTACCAAACTACCAGGGTGGGCTGAATGAGGAGAGAAGCTGCTAATGGAAAGAAAATTATCAGGTAAGAAATTTGGCATTCTCTTGCACAGCATCTCTCCTCATTCATCATTAGTGGGAAGTGTCAAGCTCAAGTGACTCCAAGAAGTGGGGGGAGGGAATGTTTTAATTATTATTATAGTTGAATAATAGGCAAGAATGGAAGTTTCCCTCCATAAAGAGCCAGAGCTCTGTAATCTAAGGAATTATGTGGGAACCAACCCAGTAGCAGCTTCCTGTGGAGGAATGGAAACTCACTTTGCAAATCTTCCTCAGATGAGACTCGTACACTTTCCCTCCAGTGTCTCTAAAGACTTCTGTGATGCCTAGCATGCCACCTGGTGCTGGATTTTTGTATTTTGCCTGGAGCAACTTTGATGCCTTATATGACCTTGACATTTTGGATAGCATTAGATAAACAGGACACAACGGGTGCATGTACTCCATGTGCTTAAGATATATTTTAGAGCACTAGGAATACCCATTTATGCCACAACCTTCCCAGGTTTAGAACAAAACAACAGGAGAAATGTTTCCCAGGAATTGTGGAAAGAGAACCTTATCTTGATCAGAAAGGTTTCTGGAGCTATAAGAGTAATCTTTTCCTCATGACAACAGCAGTGTGGCTCTTGTACAGAGAGGGGAACTTTTTAATTCCAAAAGTTGCATTTCAGAGGTAATGGCAACTAGAAAGGCCAGATACAAGCTTGTGTTATCTTGTTATTCTGATTAATCTTGGCACCTGATACTCAAATGGAGAATTGAATGTGCCCACCTATGGAACATCGCTAGGGCCAGTTCTTCGAGTGCTTGTTCATGTTAATTCCAATCAGATGTGTGTGCCGCATGTGCACAGTAGCTGGAAGATTTTTCCCCTAGCTGCATCCGTGGGGTCGACCTGGGCACCCCCTGGAGTCACACCTTCATGGTGCCCAATAAAGGGCCCTGCCGACCTGCCACCCCCTCAGTCCCTTCTTACTGCCAGTGACGGTAGCTGGAACTTCCCCTTGCTCTTGCTTCAGCTAGCGGCTTAGCAGTACTTTCGGTTTTTGCTGCAGATAGTTCTAGTTGGTTAGTATAGCATAGTTAGTTCACGTATAAGTTTCAGTTACGGGGGGTTCCCTCCCTCCATTTTTCTGTCCCCCCTTATTTGTCACCGGGGCATGCCGCGATCCCTGGGCTTCAAGACTTGCCAGGACTGCGCGAAGCGCATGCCTAAAAGTGACTCCCACACCTCCTGTTTATGGTGTCTGGGGAGGGAAACAGACTGCTGCAAGATCTGTCGGGAATTCCGACTGAGAACTCTTAAAGAGAGGGAGCAGCAGCTTAAAATACTCCTCATGGAGGCATCTCTCCAACCTCAGTCGGATCCAGGTGCCGGGGATCCCACTCCCAGTACGTCTTCTTTGGCACAGCGCGCTCCAGTGCTGTCTTTGAGAGATCCGGCGTCAAAGAAAGACACTGCCAAGGAGACTCGGCACCATCATGGAGCCTCTGGGGGGCACTCCAGCCTTCGGCACCGGTCCCAATTGCCAGCGCAGAAGAAGAAGAGGATGGAAAGAGACTGATCCCCCTCAGCAAGATCAAGGGACCAGCCATCAGTGGCAACTCAGTTGGGTCACGGCTCCGAGGCTCAGAGTGGGGCTACGTCAACTCCTGCCAAAGTGAGGCAGTCGAGTCTGGGCCCATCACACTCGCCAAACCCCTTGGAGCACCGGCTGCTCCCGTCCACTTCGGAGGCTTTTGAGGCGGCGCAGGACCTGCTGAGACTCACGCACCGTTCTCGCCCCCAAGGCAGGAGGATGCACCGGAACTGCAGGCTCCATCTCGGCACCCCATTCAGTCAAAGGGAAAGCCGGCGATGATATCATGCTGATCTCCGTCACCTCGGCACCCCCCACCGCCAGCACCTCCATCCATGGAACATCGTTGGTCCCCAGGCTCCCGACGCTCTACGTCAAGAGGTGCAGCGCCGCCCTGGCCCTCCTATTCTGAAACATCAGAGTCGAAGTCAGACTTGTACCGCTCTGACTATAGCAGGAGCAGAAGGTCCAGCCCAAGGTACCATAGGGGGTCCCGCCTAATGCAGTTCAATTATCTCCCTCAGAACAGGATGCAGAGATAAAAGTTTGAGACACCTTTAATGACTGCTTGGAACAGCTAGTCCTGGAACCCACCAGGGGAGAAACAATTCTTGATTGACACAGGATTTGGTCCGAGAAGCAAATGTAGATGAACCACTTAGTAATAATGACCATAATGTAATTAAATTTAACATCCTTGTGGTGGGTCGGGGTTTGGATTCCAAAGAAACCCACCACAGGAGCATTTACCTTCAAAAAGAGGAACTACATAAAAATGAGGAGGCTAGTTAAAAGGAACAGTCACAAAAGTGAAATGACTGCAGGTTGCATGGAAACTTTTAAAAAACACCATAATAAAAGCTCAGATTAAATGTATATCCCAAATTAAAAACATTGTAAGAGGACCAAACAATGTCACCATGGCTTAACAGCGTAAAAGAGGTAGTTAGAGGCAAAAAGCCATCCTTTAAAAATTGGAAGTCAAATCCTACTGAGGAAAATAGAAAACCGCATAAACTCTGGCAGGTCAAGTGTAAGAGTATAATTAGGCAGGCCAAAAGAGAATTTGAACAGCAACAAGCAAAAGATGCAAAAAATAACAGCAAAAAACCCACAACCAACCAAAAAACTTTTAAGTACATCAGAAGCAGGAAGCCTGATTTTTTTATTAGTAGGGCCACTGGATGATCGAGGTGCTAAAGAAGCACTCACAGAAGACAAGGCCATTGTAGAGAAGCTAAATGAATTCTTTGCATCCGTCTTCACATCCTCTGCAGTGACCCTCTGCCGAGAGGGAATTTCCCATACCTGTGCCAATCTTTTTAGGTGACAAATTTGAGGAACTGTCTCAGATTGAGGTGTCATTAGAGGAGGTTTTGGAAAAAATTGATAACAGTAATAAATCACCAGGACCAGACAGTATTCACCCAAGAGTTTGGAAGGAACTGAGGTAAGAAATTGCAGAACTACTATCTGAGGTATGTAACTTATTGCTGAAATCAGCCTCTGTACTAGATGACTGGAGGATAGCTAATGTGATGCTGATTTTAAAAAAACAGATTCCAAAGGGGAGCCTGGCAATTACAGCCCGGTAAGCCTAACTTTAGTGCCAGGCAAATTGGTTGAATTATCAGAATACATAGCTAAAGACAATTTATTAGGGAAGACTCAACATGGTTTTTGTAAAGGGAAATCATGTTTCATCAGTCTGTTAGAATTATTTGAGGGGATCAACAAACATGTGGATATAGTGTACTTGGACTTTCAGGTCCACTCATGGATCAGTAACTGGTTAAAAGATAGGAAATAAAGTGTAGGAATAAACAGTCAGTTTTTCACACGAGAGAGAGGTAGCTAGCAGGGTCCCTCAAGGATCTGTACTGGGACAAGTGCTATACAAAGATTGAAACTAAAAACTTCAGTGGTGTGGTGTTCACCCGGGCAATGTTGTTGGCTTATTTCCTCAAACTACCCAGGCAAGCATTATTTGGCTGCACAGACAACCGGTCATGTTTTTTTCCCTTTATCGGGGCATGTGCACAGTAATCCTTTCAGCAGGGGCGGCTCCAGGCACCAGCGCAGCAAGTGCGTGCCTGGGGTGGCAAGCCGCGGGGGCGGGGGGCAGCATTCCGTTCGCCATGAGGGCGGCAGTCAGGCAGCCTTCGGTGGCATGGCTATGGGCGTTCCGCTGGTCCCACGGCTTCGGCGGAAATTCGGCAGCGGGTACGAAGGCGCGGGACCGGCAGATCACCCACAGAAACGCCGCTGAGGCCGCCTGACTGCCGTGCTTGGGGCGGCAAAAAACATAGAGCCGCCACTGCCTTTCAGACTACACATGCAAAGAAACGAACACACATTCTTAAATACCATTCTCAATTTGGGTCCCCCAAAGATTTAGTGGGTATCATGCCCTACCTGGGATAAAACTTGTCAGAGTGAGACCATTTTGACCCACATCACAGCAATAGTTTGCTCTCTAGATCTGTGCAAAAATAAAACAAAACACCAAAAACTCTTTGAAAAAGTGGCTGTTTTTGGGGCTTATATTTTTGCACCCCTCTTGCACAAATAACCCCAATTTTGGTCTCTACTATAGGTTGATGTAGCCTCCCAATTCAATGGTGCACTGTCCCCTCCCACCCACCAAAATGCCACAGGTTTGGGCAGGAGCGCCATTTCAGATTTTGATGCGGGGAGCCCAGCAGGGGCCCAGGGAGGTCACATGGTCACTGGAAGCTTGTGGAGCTTTTGAAATGGCAGAGAACTTTATTATGCCAGACAGGGTCGCCCAGAGGATTCGGGGGTCTGGGGCAAAGCAATTTCAGGGGCCCCTTCCATTAAAAAAAAGTTGCAATACTATAGAATACTATATTCTCGTAGGGGCCCCTGCGGGGCCTGGGGCAAATTGCCCCATTTGCCCCCTCCTCTGGGAGGCCCTGGTGCCGGAAATAATTTGGACCATCTTCTCCTCCAATTCTGTACTTGGGTTGCACAGATCTAAGATATACTGGGAAACAAGGAGGAGAGGGGAGAAGTTAGCTATGTAACCCTTCTGCCATGTGATGTAGGCAGCAACAAGGGCTGGGTTCAATATCTAGGGGGGGTCCTCTTAACAATACAAAATAGAACTGGCTTGAGCCGGTAATCTGGGAAAACTGAACCCTACCCCTGGCCGCCGGTAAGAGGCAATACGTCACCATGCGCAAGTCCTGCGTATAACAAAAGGAAACTTTTATTAAAGGAAGAAAACACAGCATTAATTTCAGAAAATACTGCAACAATGACGTGACAGGACTTGCATATTTGAACGTGACCAGCTCAGTCACAGGTTCAGGGGCCCTCGCAGTCACTGCAGCTCTCTGTGGGTCTAGCTTCGAGCCAAGAGCAAGGGGAAAGGCCTCAAGCCCGCAGCAGCCCGATCGCTTCAAGGGGTTAATCCTGAACTGTCGCTCACCCTCTTTTCCTTCCTGATTGGTTAAGTCTGTTCCGACTTTACCGGGCCTTAGCCACTTAGTGAGACGTTGCTGGGCAGGATAGTATGAGGGCGGGCGCTGCCTGCCTGATGTTCCCATTGGCCGTGCGTCACGCCATGTTGCCGGGTAACCTGTCACTTTTTCTATGCTGCTGTGTTTGGCTGCGGAGGTTGAGCTTGGAGCTTTATGATTGGCTAGAGAAATGTGATTTTTTTTTCGATTGGCTGTCGTGCTGCCAGCCTGGATTTTTGATTGGCTGGAGAGAGCTGTTGCTAGGCGGAGTAACCCGTGCTCCAAGAGAGTATACCAGAACCAATGGTCTAGTCTAAACTAATCATGGTTGAAAAGTATAATGAAGTTTTTGCCAATGATTATTTTCTACTAGAAGCCACAGTGGTGTACGTTTTCATGACGGTGGAGATCATAACAATTGATGCTGATACACAATAAATTAACGTTACAGTGGAATTTAGGAGTTGCTGCTGTGGAATTTTGTCCCATTGTGTCCCGGAATACAAATGGCTCTGGTTAGCTGAAGGGTTTGCTGGCTGATTGCTAACAGATTACCAATTTAGAATACTCAATTTCATATTAGGGGCATTTAGGGAAGACTCCAGAGCCAAAAATGATTTTGATTTTTGAGTTGTAGTTTGAGTTCGTAGTGCTTTCCCCTAAAGTGGTGGTGGTGGTGGTGGTGGTGGGGGGGGGGCGGAATGCAATTTCAGTGGGAGCTGCTGGGAGTGCTGAACACTTTGGAAAAAATTAGGTCACTTTTTAGGAGTCTAACTTTAGGGGCACCCATTTTTGAATCTTGCCTGGGGTATCTAGAGGTGGCAGATAATGAGCTGGATCCTAAGCTGCTGTAAATCAGCATAGTTCCATTAAAGTCAATAGGACTATGCTGAACAACACCAGCAAAGGATCTGCTGCAATACCTCCCCTAAACTGTATATGTATGAGGTTTTAAAAAGCAATTTGCTCAGGGTGAGTGGAAGTTTTGTATGGGATATTGAACTCAATAGGGGCCATTCTCCCTGGCCCACTGAGCTGCTGCTCTTTCAATCAGAAGGAAGGAGAAGACCAGAGAGAAAGGAGTATGTGAATAAGCATGCACATTGGTGTGTAGGAAAAAGAGACAGAGGACTGACATTTTGTGGGGAGAAAGGAGAGACAAAAGTATTAGAAATGAGATCAGTTGTGAGGGTGGAGCAGAAGACAGGAAAGGGAGTAAAGGGATAGTAGGAGAAGGAAGGAAAGAAAGAACAGACACTGGAAACAACACGGAAAATGATACACAAGTATAGTCAGGAAGAGAAGCAATGTAAAACAAAAGTGAGACATGTTACATTTAACAATTTATTGAACAGTTGAAATGTAGTATTTTACAAGTAAAGACAATACACCAACTATTCAAAACTGTTTTATTCCTTTAAAACTGTTAAGAGACATGGTGGCACAGGTTTTTTCCACCCTGGCTAGTTAGCTTAGTTCTTGGAGTAGTAGGTACAGGATATATTTTTCATGTCCTGCTCATTTCAATATAATCATTGTTCATGTTTTCTCTAGTGGGGATATCTTCCTCTGTTTCATCATCTTGAACCACAACATTACTGACTTTTAAAGATATTTAATGGCAGAAATATGGGTCTTCAGTAACAATGGATGAATCGCTGGAATAAGTAAAACTGTCTTGATCATTGAAACAGACTCGCTTTAAGTCCAGTTTACTAGATTTATGATCAAGGGGTCTTCTGCTTTTAGTAATAATGCAAACTTAGCTTTTCCATGCACCAACTTCGAAAAATATCAAGAAAATTGGAGGTAGGCGCACAATATATATATATAGTTTTACTCTATTTCATCTACAGAAGAGCTGAACTTACAACATAGTGATCTACTAACAACTCAGAATGCCCCAAGTTGCTGTATTATTTAATAAAAAATTCAGTGCATTGTATTGATAAGTTTCCCCTACCATATAAAACACACACTACAAATCTCTTGGCACTATTACAGATATGTAGTATTTTTTAAACTCAAACACAATGGAATAAAAGCAAAAACGAATTAGGCAAGTGCCTAATTCTGCAAACCTAATATAGGTAAATCTTACAGTGAATCAACAGTTTTCCCTGTGTCAGGACTACAAAACTGGGCACAAAACAGATGCATCAGATCTGAACATGCTAATGGCTACTTAAGACAACATTTAAAAACATAAAATACAATTAAACAGAAAACACACAAAACAGAATTCAGGAAACGCTTTGGTTAAAATACATCAGAGAAAATGAATGGGATGAGACTCAGAACAGCTGTTGTAACAACTAACATTCAGGCAGTTCTGTCAAACTCAAGAACACCGCTCTGTATATCCTTTGCTAGTTACAAATGAAAACAAGGTATGGCTTATATATTTAATTTAAAAGGAGACTATATAACTATGTGGTGTTTCTCCAGAGACAAGTGCAATGTGCCTGATATTTATAAAATACCTTTATAGTTTATATTTAAATTGTAATTAAGATTTTTCACATCTGAACCCATTTAATGGGAAACCATTAAAATGTTATGTAAACAAAATCATTTCCACAAACTTGCTTTAATGTTTTGTTCAAATCATATAATTTTTCTTTAAAACATCTAGATACTGCTGTGTTGCCCTGGAAACCGGATCCTGATCCACATTTAGATTTTTTGAAGATCCATCAGTAGATCCTACAGGAGAGACTCTTACAGATCCAGTTTCAAGTTCAGCTGTGGCTAGAAAGAAGAAAAACAAATGACCATATATGTTCTGTGTTATGTTGTGTGATAGTTTTACAATAGGCTTTGTCATAAACCCATTGCATTTTTTCCATTGACAGCGGTGGGCATTGTATCAGGTCCAGAGACAGCAGATACACATTTTTAAATCAATACAAAGGAAACATGATGAAAATGACATAAAAGGGACATTCACAAAGGAAGAAACCATATTTTTTAATTATAAAAGCAATACATTAGCCTTTTTGCTAATCAGTAAATAACTGTTAGTATTTCAAGGGCTATTGAAAATAATAGGTCAAATCCACAGATGCTGTAAGCACACTAAATTCCAGTGAAGACAACGGCATGACAATTGCTTATTCTAGTGATAAATTTGGAAGAATATCAATTATATACAATAATACTGATTAAAATAAGTGTGAGAGGAGAAGTGATTTTTAAAGGTTGTGAAAAATCTTAAAAGAGGATTTATTGTATTTGTGTTAATCCTATGTGTGTGTTATCTGGGAATTTCTGCAAAATTGACTTCAGATTAAGACTTTTTTGGTGGGGGAATTACATAATAATCTGTACAGCACTTTGGTAAGTGGGCAGTGCTTGCAAAAAGAACTTTACTAAATTTGAAAATTAGTAGAAACAGCAATGGTATATAACATAACAGCTTAATACTATTTTTGAATTATAACAAAATCATAAATGATATTTAGTAACACTCAGTTTTTGAAAAAAAAATGTTAACATGCTCTGACAAATTACCTTGGTCAAGTTCTTTAGTGATACTTTTTTCTAGTTCCTGCTGCATCTGAAATTAAATATTAACAATATTTACATATAAACAATTTAGGGTAGTTCGTGTCACAAAAATATTGCTATATATTTAAAAACAACTACAGAGTGTAAATAAAAGTGAAACGAAAATCCTGAACAGAGATTTAGTTTTGTTTTGGAGAAAATCTTGATTAGCTGAGTCTTCATATTCTGATGGTTGAACAATATCAGCAGCATCGTAAAACAATCTATACCTTCAGAGACATCATAGATGTGTAGGGCTGGAAGGGACCTCAAGAGGTCATCAAGTCCAGCCTCCTGCGCTGAGGCAGGACCAAATAAACCAGACCATCCCAACTGACTAGATGGTTGCTAATTAGCCTCTTCTGTCCCTATGAAGTATATTTACAAACTATAATTAACTACTTTATAGCTCAGAGGAGTGTAGGACTCATGGCTTTTACACCCCTTCATGCACATGCTGCTTAATAAACCATCCTTACTAGTTGTTGGCTTATTAATGTATTTAACTAATGATAAATGATTCATAATTTAGTAGTTAAACACATACAAACAAGCACAATCAATTAATAATGGAGGGCTAAATTCTATCTTCAGATATGTGAATAAAATCACAATTAAATTCAGGGGTGGGTATATGTATCTAATTCAGACGTGGGCAAACTACAGCCCGCGGGCCACATCCGGCCCGCAGGACTGTCCTGCCCAGCCCCTGAGCTCCCGGCTTGGGAGCCTAGTACCTGGCCCCTCCCCCACTACTCCCCTCCCCCGCAGTCTCACCTCGCCCCATGGGCCGTGCTCTGGCCCGCTGCTCCCGCTGGGCAGCGTGGGGAGCGCAGCTGGCTCTGGCTGGGTGTCGTGGCTGCGAGCTCCTGCTGCTGGTAAGGGGGTGGGAAGCGGGGAGGGGCGGTTGGATAAGGAGGTGGGATCCCAGGGGGCAGTTAGGGGTGGGGGGTCCCGGGAAGGGGTGGTCAGGGGACGAGGAGCAGAGGGCGGTTGGATAGGGGGTCGAGTCCCAGAGGGGCGGTCGGGGAGCTGGATAGGGGTTGGGGCAGTCAGGGGACAGGGAGCAGGGGGGTTGGATAGGGGGTGAGGGTCCCGGGAGGGGGCGGTCAGGGGACAAGGAGCAAGGGGGTTGGATGGGTTGGAGGTTCTGAGGGGGGCAGTCGGGGCGGGAAGTGGGAGGGGGCGGGGGCCAGGCTGTTTGGGGAGGCACAGCCTTCCCTACTCGGCCCTCCATACAGTTGCGCAACCCCGATGTGGCCCTTGGGCCAAAAAGTTTGCCCACTCCTATCTAATTCTAAGTTTGGCCTGTTAAAAATATAAGGCCCGGTCCTGCAACCCAATGAAGCTACTGTTGCAAGAATAAGTTTTGCAAGATTGAGTCCTTAAATTGTATATAAAAATAAAACATCAGTATTTAATTTAGCTGCTATAAAAATGTACAATATTAGTTTACTGCAAGGCCCTCAGATCACACTGAGAACCTTCTCTCTATCCTTGTGGAAAGATGCAACACTCATCTCTTTTTGTCATCCTTCTTCTAAGGATGGTGAATGATGGTTATGGGATTGGAGAACAAACTCTGCACCTTTGTATTAAGTGGCTTAAATTGACTAGGGGGAACGAAAAGGTGTGTTCCTCTCTCAAGGGAATTAGTTACTGGCACTTTTACAGTTTTGATTGCAAGCTCTTCCTAAGCATTTTGTTTATTCATACCCATGGTACTGTGCATTGTTATTTATAACTTGTATTTCTGTAGTGTCCACAATAGACTTTCCATTAAGACAGTCAATGACCTGAAGAATTTAAAATCTAAGAGGACAAGACACAACAACAGCCAGCATATAAGAAAGCATAATTTTGAAATATATGGAGCTAGCACACAGATATAACAGTGATGAGTACCTCATGAACAGAAATTTTACAAATGATGAGATTTACTCATTCAATATTCTGAGAAACAAATGGAAAAATTTAAATACTGGTTAATATCCTTTTTTTTCTTTACAAGGTTAATTTACTCACCAGTTCGGCATTTTGGGAAGAAGAAACTGCTTCAGTAAGGGAGTAAGACAGACACAATTGGGGAAGAGTAAGAAGAGGAAGAACCCTCCAGAGAGCACAGAGTTTGACTGGTCCTGAGTGGCAAGGCACTCTAAACAGTGGAATATGCAGATAAGCTTCTGTCAGGTTTGCTGGAGAGATTGTAAAAAATAATGGAAGCTAGAAACCCATTCTGAATTTAATTCTTCTTTGTTGACCTGTTCAGCCTCTTGAGGTCTAAAATGGCTTGGACTCTTCCTGATCTTTCCCTTACTAGGAAGAATATGGAATAGAACCCTGAAAACATTTGGTCTTGAGAGAGAGGCTCTACTACCCATAGCTCTGGGAGATGAGAGATCTACTTCAGGATGGTTTGCTGTGTCTTAAGGCTGGAGAATGGATAAAGATGTAGAAGAGCCTGGAGCACCAGAGATTATCAGTATTGTACTCTAATGTTGACTGGAACCATGTGTCTAAGTGCCTTCCAGGAGTATTTCTGGGTGGAATCAGGCATAGTTGCAGCCATACTGACTGTTTGGATTGGAAACAAGGGCTGAACTTGTCCCCAGATCAGGACTTGCCTGTGGGTTACTGGTTTAGTGTTTACCCTGGAATAAGAAAAGTCCCTTATCTGGTGGCCTGTGTTGTGAGTAGCAATGAAAGGAGCTTTTGTATAAGGACTGTAGTCCTTTTATCTTTTCTGATATAGAGAATAAATATTTTCACTTCCACCTTATCCCAGTGTCTAACTAAACAGGATTCCCACCTGAGAAGTTGAGGCACAGGGGGATTTGCTTTGCATAGTTTTGCACAGCCTTTTGCTGCCAGCTTCATGGAGTCCATGGATCCATCTGCCACAAATGTAGTTGCTAGGGATAGTTTCTTCAGTGTTGACTTGAACTTGTCATCGGCTTCTCGTGGTCCAGGCTTTTCAACTCACGGCACCAGGACGTCATGGCTCTAGTGAAGAATATGCTTGCCAATGAGTGTCTATGGGTTTATCTACACAGCAATTAAAAACCTGCCAAGTGGGAGGGTCTCAGAGCTTGGGCTATAGCCTGAACCTGAAGGTCTATACCGTAATTAAACAGTCCCTCAGCCTGAGCCTTGTGAGCCTGAGTCAGCTGGCACAGGCCAGCTTTGGGTGTCTAACTGCAGTGTAGACAAACTCTATGGATCACTGAAGAAGTTTCAAAGTTCTATCTAAGGGTAGCTTCCATCTTCTTATCTGCAATGTCTTTTGGGAAGAAATAATTGTTGGTAAGATTAACACAAATTTTTACTTGGGGAGTTTCTGTTAATCAGCTTTAGGGAGAATAAAGAACCTTTGGCTTTTAAGATCCTATGAAACTCCAGGGCTTGTTGACAGCTTTTTTTTGTCTTTGGTTGGGAGTTTCTTATCCTTCCCCAGGAAAGAGGAGTGGAGGATGAAAAGGGAGTCAGAAAACTATTAACACCAAGAAAAAATGAAAAACGAAACTATAAAAAATACAAACTTAAATGATTAAGTATTGAGGTCTAGACTGATAGGCAAAAAGAAAATGAAAGGGTCATCATATACAATATATACAGTACCGTAGCATGACACTAGTCCATACACAGTAAATGCACGACTGATGGATTTTTCCAGGATTCATTGGATTAGATAACTATAAGGCAGTCCTCGTGAGAAACTCCAAGAGTGGATTTTACAAAAGAAAGACTAAGTTTGAAAACAACTTTTTACTTAAAAGATAAAAAATGATATCCACCAACCCCTGCTGTTTAAAGACAGCCATGACTCAAATATAATAAATATGATTCTGTACATTCCATTCTTCAGTACTGATCAATGGCATCATTTTAGATGTTGTCAGCATTACACACAAATACATAAAACACAGCAGTACTGTCTTGCTAATTTAAATAATTATGCTATTCACTTTGTAAAGTATAGCAAAAGTATAAACTGAGTTTTTAAATTTGCAATATTATGACAATCCAGACAAAACTTGTTCTTAATTGAAATTAAAATTTAAACAATACAAACAGAAAAACGTGCCCAGTACAAAGAACTACATAGTATTAAGCAATACTGACCACACACCTGGCCGCAGAGAAGAGAAGGAAGAAACAGACTTTTGATCAAGGAGCTGAAGAAGTAAGAACAAAAGCCAATAAGTTTATAGGTCTTGGAAATCAGAACTGAAAAATGACCCGTAAATAAAAGAAGAAAATAAAATTACTTAGGATTTTTGAATACTATACTACAAGAGAGTGCAGATGGAAAAAGACTGGAAACAGAATTGAAATTTAGAGATAAAATAAGGAGATTCCCCCTATTTTCACAGATTAAAAGATGTGCTTTATAACTATATTGACTCATGCTTAGTGTGTTTGGCAACAGAGATCACTATTGTTTTCTAAGGTAAACTGTTAAAGTTTATTTTTATTAACTATGTTTTAAAATATTCATCTATTAGTTTTATGCATAGCCCTTTGTTTACTAAGGCCTCAGTCCTGCAAGGAACTCCACATGGGCAGATCTCCCCTAAAGTCATCAGAGCTCCCTGAAAGATCGGGGCCTATTGGCTAGAACCTATCCTAGTGAACAGTGTGCAGGTATAGTACGCCATACACAGATCTCCCTCTGCCTCCGCACAAGGGAGGGCAATGCATACTCCTCACTTCCTCCTGGCTACAGAGAAGCTCCGCTGTTGGGGATCCAGAGAGCTAGGAGGAGTTGAGGTGGGCTAGCAAGTTTAAACCTACCTCCCCCCATAACATTGTAAGTTATCTAAGTTACTACAGATGCAGTTTGCAGTGGATTTCCCAAGTACTTATAGTTGTTGTTTCTTAAGAATAATGTTGTATTTTTAATATGAAAACTGTGTTATTTATCTGTAGTTTAGTATTTAAGGCTGACCAATGTGGGTCGTTAACATGTACATATTTTTTTGTTTCCTTTTCAAAAGGGTTCTATATGCAGCGTTTCCATTTTGAGGTTACTGATGAATATAGTATTTATTCTGGGTCAGAGTTAAGGTGGTTGTGATGTGATTAAATATGCTTTTTAAAAAACTTGATATGAATAATGAGTTTATGTTTCTGATATGCCCAGCATCAGATTTATGAGGTTCTTAACTAATAATTTCTTTGGTTTTAAGTGCTTCGGTTTTTAGATGATGTGACAGGTAACTACCTTGTTATCTTTTCTTTTGTGTAGTGCAACTGGCCCACGAGCTGCCCGAGCTGCTCAGGCAGCTCCCAGGCCAGCCACACGGGCTGCTGTAGAAGTCACGGATGTCACGGAAAGTCACAGAATCTGTGACTTCTGTGACAAACATGGCGCCTTAATTATCATCTCCAATTTACAGGTGACCTAAGCAACCACTATTGAAACAATGTGTATGAGAGGCATGTAAGAATATGTACTCTTTCTTTAAATCTGTGGAGGAACCTTGGAAAGTCAGAATTTGGGGAGGATTGGGGAGGAAGAAGCTCAATAGCAAAGAAGACAAACACAGGGTAGCTATAAGATTAGTCCAATTTTCCTTATTTAGTGTTAGAAGAAACCAAATATTTTACCACATCCCAAAGTCTCTTTCCACTTTTGAAAAATCACCCAAGGATGTTGACAAAAAATATTTTCTATTGCTACTCACTGCTGCCTCAAATCAGCTCTGCTGATAGATAATTCATATCTGATTTTCAAATAGCAATTTTTAAAACGTTTTATCATTCTTGTAGTTGAATGCTATTTCGTGCATAAACCAATGTCAAAATCTACTTAAGTTTCAATTTTTGTGAGGTAATGTAGACAAATACAAAGAAAAACACTTTTCTAAAGTTTCAGAAAGGTATTGTTAAGATATTTTAAAGTTCTTGAGATTAAAACAATCAAAACAGTCAGAAAATGTCCTAGCTGAAAATGGAACTTAATCTTAAAAAATCTCTAAGTATGGAAAATTCCCTTCTTTGCATTAGAAAAGGGATCAAAAAATCAATCAGAATGGGACTGTGGTTGTAATCTCTAAACTATGAAGAGGCTATCACATCAAAATAATAATGAACACTTGTGGAGCTCACACTGGAATTCTGCTTGGCTACAGAAACACAGGATCTACCACTTGAGCTAAGGAAAATATCAGTTTGCTGCCATCTAGAGAAATACCATTATGTTTTAAGCTACCATCAGAAAAAAAAAATGCAACATGCTTTACTCCACGGGACAGTGCCCAGGTCTGTTCCCACTTTAATCTACATGAAAGAACTCACATTGATAGCAGTAAAAGGATGATTGGGCGGGTGGCGGGTGAACCTCCACTTTGGAGAGGCTAGTCTGCTGGCGGCGCCCCCTTCCGCCCGAGGCCCCACCCCCTCTGCATGCTGTAGCTCCAACCTCCCCGCATAACAGGAGGAACCCTCCTGAGGCCCCTCCCCACGGCTGAGGCCCTGCGCTTGCCCACCCCAGCCATGCCATACCAGGCCACCCACCCCCCTGAGCGCCAGTCAGGCCCCAGCCATGCCGGACCAAGCCCCCGCCCCGCCGGACAGGCCGAACACTGGGCTGAGCCACCCCCCGGACGGGACGGGCCCTGCCCCCCTCCCAAGTCGGGATGCCAGGCCAGCTACAACCCCGCTGAGCGCCAGGCCAGCCCCATCCACACCAGCCGGGCCGAGCTGCCGGCCCCCCTGCACCCGGCAAGCCTCCTCCCCGTGCCCAACCAAGTGAGCCACCTCACTCCCCCACCAGACCCTCCCCCCGCCCCTGCTGGCTCACCCCGTTCCCGCCTCACTCCCCCACCCCTGAGGAGGAGGGACGCGGTGAGCAGCAGCAGGCAGGCAGCAGCAGAAGGCGGGGGCCTTGGGAAAGGGGAAGGGACAGGGCCACCCCGGCCCAGGTGTCCAGCAGCAGGTTGGCGGCAGCGGCACCAGGGAAGGCTTAGAATTCCCTGGTCTATTATACCTGCTGCCCATGATGTTCCACAATAAAAATTGTTAAGAATATTGCCTTATCTCCAAACATAGGCAGTATATGACTTTTCACAGAGATTTATCTACTGGGAAAGTTTGAAGAGATAATAAGTGGTTTTTGATGCAGAGGGAGAAAAATGTTTTTGTTTTCTGTTAATCTGTAAATCAGGATTTCTGAATTACTTCAGATTGACTGTTGAAAATGCAAAACAAAATGGCTTCAAATAAGACAGAGAATCTGAGAACTTGTGTCTTGTTTATTGTACACCACCCATTCTTTATAGTGAATAAGGCAAAGGTCAGGCAGAAGAGAACGTTACTCACCTTGTGCAGTAACTGAAGTTATTCGAGATCTGTGTCCCTGTGGGTTGCTCCACTTCAGGTGTCAGCGCGTCACAGCGCCGTTGATTGGAGATTTTTGGTAGCAGTGTCTGGTCGGGGTCCGCATACGCAGTAGCAGTCATCCATGAGGACGGAAAGGGCTTTGGAGTTGAGTTCGTTGCTGAAGCTAGTACTGTGAGACCTAGGGCTGGTCTTCACTACCCGCCCAGATCGGCGGTAGAAAATTGATCTCTTGGGGATTGATTTATCGCGTCTCGTCGGGACGCGATAATCGATTCCCGAATTGACGTGCATACTCCACCAGCCCAGGTAGGAGTAAGCGCCGTGGACGGGGGAGCCGCGGCGGTCGATTTGCCGCCGTCCTCACAGCGGGGTAAGTCGGATCAGAATCGTCGAATTCAGCTACGCTATTCCCGTAGCTGAATTTTCGTATTCGAAATCCACCCCCCCCCCCCCCCCCGTAGTGTAGACGTAGCCCTAGTCTTGTGTCTGAACTTGAACCGAGAGTAATTGTGTAGTGGTTCATGAATGTGTGTTCAGAGGCCCAGGTGGCCGCCCTGCAGATGTCTAGAATGGGCACGTTGTGTAGGAATGCTATGGAGGTAGATAAAGCTCTTGTCGAGTGGGTTCTGATGCCTGGAGGGGCTTCAGTGTTGTGTAGTGAATAGCACATATGGATACAGCTGGATATCTGTTTAGATATTCTTTGCGTAGATATGGCAGAGTCCTTCAATCGTTCTGTTGTTGACACAAAAAGTCAAGGTGATTTTCAGAAGGGCTTCATTCTGTCCAGATAAAATGCTAAGGCATGGTGCACATCCAGTGTGTGCAGGACCACTTCCTGAGTGTTAGTGCGTGGATTTGGATGAAATGTAAGTAAGTGAATTGGTTGGTTGAGGTGGAACGAGGAAGATATTTTGGGCATAAACTTAGGATGTGTCTTTATCCTTGAAGAATATTGTGTAGGGGGGGTGAGCCACGAGAGCCCCTATCTCGCTGACTCTTCGCAACGATGTAATGGCAACCAGGAATGCCACTTTCATAGATAGTAACGAGCATGTGGCTAAAGGTTCGAATGGGGCCCTGGTTAGACTTCTGAGCACCAGATTTAAGTCTCAGGCTGGTGTGGGTTCTAGGATGTCTGGGTACATGTTCTGTATGCCTGTTAAAAATCGCTTAGTAATCGGGTGAGCGAATATCAAAGTTCCGTTTACCTGTTGATGGAAGGCCATGATGGTGGCGAGATGAACTCTAAGCGAGCTTGTAGCAAGCTCACCTAAGCATCGGACACGTAATGAGTGGCCATCAGAAATTGGTATTGTGTCCTTACATGAAGTACATCTTTTAAAGCCTTGGGAGCCAGGTATATTTAAGGCATCCATTTTTTGTGGAAAAAAAGGGGGATGAGAAAACAAAAGTTTTTTTAAAAATACTATCTAACTAAGGTTAACTAATGCTAACTATAACAATACTAATTAAAATAACAAAGGTAATAACTAGGCTATCTAACAATCTAATTTTATTGAAGGTTTTTAGTGACGCTGTTAACGGACTCCGTCTCAAGCCGAGGATGGTTGAGAAGGAACTGAAGGGGTTGGGGTGTGCGCGTGCTAGATGAGGTACCAGCGGCGCCGCAAGACTGCTACTGTGCATGCACACCCCGACCAGACACTGCTACCGAAGATCAACGGTGCCGGGACACACCAACACCTGCAGTGGAGCACCCACAGAAACAGCACTCGAAGAAGACATAATAGTACGTGATCATGGGGGCCTAATTCTAGCCTAGTTTTGCCACTGACTTCAGTGGAAGCAAGATCAAATTCTATAATATTACACACACAGTAACAAATATATGCAGTCTTTTCTTTGGTATTTCTGACTTGAATCCTTTACTCTGAAACTTTAATCTCTTAACATCATTTTTCGTATGGAATAGATATCTTGTACTTTTACTTCTTCAGAAATGGGTGCAGAAGAAGCTGTCTTCCAATACGATGATGAAATACTGTGCTATGAATAGATATTCTCAGTCTGCACAGCTATGTGAAATACGTATTTTATTCAACTGTTCTCCAGCAATGACTGAACTTATTGCTGACAGTTCTATTTATTTTTCTGAAGCATGTTTGAAAGAAGAAACTAAGAGGTATAACTCTTTGGAAAAAAATCAACCATTCAGTGATCTGGGATGATTAATGTTGACATTAAAGTGGGTCAAAGTTGTTCCCTAACCAGTAAATAGATGAAAAGAATATGGCTAAAAGTTCTGCAGCTTAATGAAAAAGTTAATGAAAAAGAAGACTGACAGACATTGAAAGTTTAAGCTCTTGAGATCAGACTCCTGTTTTATTAGAATACATGGCAGCTGAAAATCCATCAAAGAAGAAATTAGAGGATCTACCTTAAAGGAGCTGAGTAAAATGGGAAAAGTTGGGAGGCAGCACCACTACAGAGGAGGATCAGCATATCAAAATGGAAGAACTGGATGACCTGGAGGACTGGAATAATAGAAATGGGATGAGATTTAGTAGTACAAATTGCATGGTCGTGCACTTAGGGACAAATAATAATTTCTCCTAGAAACTAGGGACTCATTAGCTGGAAATGACAAAGGAGGAGAAAGACTAGGGTCTATTAGTCAATCACTGGATGACTGTGACCCACCAATGTAATGTGCTATAAAAAAGGCAAATGTGATCCTAGGATATATTGGGAAAAATATTTCCAACAGAGACAGGGAAGTATTAATATCATTGTAGAAGGCACTGGTAAGACCTCATGTAGAATAATGTGTACAATTCTGGTCACCTATGTTCAAGAAAGATTAATTTAAACTGGAATAGGTGCAGAGAAGGGCTACTGAGATGATCAGGGAATGGACAGCCTATTTTATAAGAAGACAGTAAAAGAGCATGGCTTGTTTAGACTGAGAGGGAATATGACTGCTCTCTCTAAGTACACCAGGGGAGCAAACACCAGGGAGACACAAGAGCTATTTAAGCTAAAGGACCATGTTGGCAAAAGAACAAATGGGTATAACTGGCAATGAATAAATTTGGGCTAGAAATTAGAGGAAGGTTTCTAACAGTCAGAAGGGGAGTGAGGTTCTGGAACAGCCTTCCACTAGGAATAGTGGGGCAAACAACATAACTAATTTTAAGATGGAGCTTCATAAATTTATGAACAGGACTATACGATGAGGTTGCCTGCAATAGCTGGGAACTGGACTCGGTAATGCAGGAAGTCCCTTCTAGTCCTGTGTTCTTATTGGAAGAGAGGGGAATGGTAAATTACCCATGAATCTAACAGTAGTTTTACTTACTTTCATCTAGGAAAGGAAATCATCTCAATTAGAAGAAAAAGATAATCCTGCCCTGAAAGGTAAATTTAAGATTTTACTATGGATATGTAGTATATAAAAGTGTGTGTGAACTATCTACAAATATTTGTAGGATGTAATCAATAAACAAGGCTAGAGAGCAACTCTTTAGGATGGTAAAAGGGAATTTAATTTGGAAGTATAGGATGAAATTAGGAGAGGGAAATTTAGGCTGAATAACAGGAAAACTTTCCTGACAGTAAGACTCTTCCTGATACTCACTTCAAAGCTTTTTCCTAATAAGATTATAGAATTTTTTTCAAAAACATTTGAGATATTTCAAAAGTACAGTAAACCACATAAAAGCACTTGCAAATATATAGTGAAGAACAATCTTGCATTGCAAGCTAGATACAACAAATGACCTAAGAAGCATTTATCTTTTATTTTAAAGAAAAAATCCAAAATTAAGAATGAGAGCATTTAGAAAATGTTTGAAATTATTAACCCAACAGAGGAATTAGTTACATTCATGCAACCCTAAGAGATGCCTGGAAAATACCAAACTGTTTTTAAAACTTAAAGGAAAGAATTGTTTAGATAATTTCGCTGTAATTAATGTGATGTAAGGGCTCCCATCAAAGATGCTGGAACATGATTGCCACACAATTATAGAACCTGGTCTACTGTACTACTAATTAAACGTCAGACCTGGATTTAGCACTTGAAACTGAAAAGGACAATGTGACAAATTCTTTCTTTCTTTAAACAAATAGGTGGTGTGGCTGAAGTAGAATGAAGAGAGATATTCAGGTCTGTAAAGTGCCTATCACAAAGGTAACCAAGTGCCATGCAATAATTAAGCAGCACTGAGAATGCTCACAAAAGGCTATAATCTGACATTTTTAGGAAGGCTGGCAATTGATGAATCCTATTGAAAAGGATTACCCATTAGAAAATGCTCTGGGAGGAAATCTCATGAACAGTCAGAATGCTGTGAATCTTCAAGACCTTTGCCATTCTGTGAAACACATACTGAAAGGAAGTTAATCCCCAAAGAAGTTTGCATAAGCGATCTTCAAAACGTGTTCCTTCTTTCCAAAAACTTTCCACCTAAAATCAGAGTATGCGATGACAAAAGGGTTAGTGCTGTATTATCATTTGTGCAGATAGGTCTGGTACATCATTCTTAATAGATAAAATTAATGGTGCAAAGAAAGCCAATGACTGACATGTTTCTAGTCAATATTTTATATTTCAGAATGCATGAACAAAAATACTCCAAAATTCCTAGGTTAAGTCAATGAATCTGCCAGAAGTCATCATCTGCCAGAGTCAAAATTGGAGCTTGAAAGGAATAAATTTAAGTCCAGTGCAGAGGCTCAGATTGGCTTCTATTTAGTCTCTCAGAGGTTTGGACAGCTTTCTATGAAATAAAGGAGGCTTAATTACATTGGTACCAATGATGTCCCTGAAGGGATCAACAGGGTTCCATGAGGGCATACCTCAGTGCTGCAATTGGCACCATGGCTAGTGCTGGCATTTTTTTCTGTGCCGATGCTGGCTTACTTAGTGCCACTCCCTTGGCAAAGAACTGAAGTGCCCTGCCCTTGACGGAATAATTTCTGTTTTCTGTGAGGCAGTGCCTCTATGCTTGCAGCCATGTCTGATCTCTCCTCGGCCCTTCCTTTCAGTGTCATCCTGGAGTTGGGGCACCGCTGCTGGCTCTCATGAAGTCACTGTTGGTGTTGAAGGAGCTTGTGCTAAGGCCAGTGCCAAGTCTGTTGATGATGATACAGAATTGGCAGTGGTGCCAAAATGTACTGGGCAATCGGCATCAATGTCACCAGTGTCTGTTTCAACAGTTTTATTCACAGCCTTTGTTTCACTGCTAGGCCCTGGGGTATTGTGTCTGCTTGGAGTGGCACTCATGGAGGATAAGCCTTTGGGTTCCTTCAAGGTGGATGTCTCCATTGGGTCTAAGGTGACATGCACCAATTACACAAGTACCAGTCGTTTCAGCAACACATCCCTCAACTTGTGAGTCCACAACAAGAAGGATTTCAAACTTATCAGGAATGAGGTCTACCCCCAGACAGAAAAGGCATTGACTATGTCAATCAACCAGGGAAGTAAGTCCATCGCAGGTTGGGCAGGGCTTAAATCCTGAGTCCACCATGGCAGATGGCATGAGGCACCTTGCCTCACTGTACAGCATGCTATCTTTCTGTTGGTTTTTTTAAACGTCCAAATTGGAAAATTAATCAAAGGTAATACTTCTTCACCAAACTAATTCTAAAAGATTAATTTGAAACTAGAGGAAAGTTAACATGTCAGACACTTGCTAAATCTCATCTCACTTCCATAATCTCATCTCACTTCCATGTGCAATAAGAGAGAACTGAGGAAGGATCACGGGCTGCTCTGCCCTTTATGTCCTTACACGGGAGCATGAGGCAGCACAGGGTGCATGTCTGGCCCAGATGGACACTGCTATTAGTATTTTTTAAAAGAGTAAGATGCTCCAAGGATGCCCCAAAAGAAAATGATATCACAATTACACCAAGCAGCAGCAACAAGATCAATGTCTTGAGAAGAGGGAGTTTATTTAAGACAGAGTTTGCCCTCCCTTTTTTGAAAACAAGTTCTTGAAGATGGAGAATCTGAAACAGGATGTTTTCCTAGAGGCCAAATCCAAGCAATAATGTGATGAGTGTGCCAAGTAGCTGCATTTGTCTGGACAGATGGAGATGTCTGTGAGGTAAACTGTGGCAGCAGTAAAAAGAACGAGGAGTACTTGTGGCACCTTAAAGACTAACAAATTTATTTGGGCATAAGCTTTTGTGGGCTAAAACCCACTTTATCAGATGCATACAGTGGAAAATACAGTAAGAAGATATATATACACAGAGAACATGAAAACATGGGTGGTGCCATACCAACTCTAACGAGACTAATCAATTAAAGTGGGCTATTATCAGCAGGGGAAAAAAACTGCTACCACTCTGAAACTTGTGGTAGCAGTCTGACCTTGGATCAAGTAAGCCTTGACAAAGCCTTTGGGCCAGCTGGATCACAGAAATGAGGAATACAATCTGACAGCCATATAGACAGTGTCCTTTTGGTAACAGCATTGTCCAGCGCAAACTGAGAACCCCCTCAAGAAGTGGTCTTCTCCCAGAGACTCAAGGAAACTGGTGTGCTGGTCCTTTACAGAAACTTTATTACCACATGGCACATACTGTTTAATGGTAGATATTTTATCTGGATCTGATATGAGATTAGCCAACTTTAAATCAGGAAACTGATTAGAACTAACCAATTTAAAACAGTATTAACACTACTTAAGGTTTTAAAAGCTAAGGTTTTGAAACTACAGCTAATCTACAAACTGACCTGATATAATTAACCATACTGCAGTACAACTGAAGCAAGTGATCATTTTGAAAACTACTGACTATAGTGGAAGCAGCCCTGGGTCCCCAATATATAGTAACAAACAGATCAGTGAGTTGCTGTTCTTGTGTTCTTGATGATTTTGGGGCTTGTAGCCCAAGAATGGAGATCTGTCAAGACAATTCTTAGTGGAGAAATTATGTCTGTTGAGCTTATTAACTTCCTTGTTCTCAGATCTCAGTACCCATTAAAAGGGAAAATAATAGAAACTTATTGATTTGTCACATGGCCTCATTTCAGGCAGTAATGAGTTAGTTAATTCCTATAATTGGTTTCATTTAATTTTTTAAAAATAAGTTATGACCAAAGCATTTAAATACACTATTATAAAAACCCTTAAGGTAAGGAGAGATTAAAGTAAACCAGCAGTGAGAAGCTCACCAATTTTGGTGGCTGTTGTCAAAGATCTCCGTCTCATCTGCTGCTTTGAGATTGCATTATCTGGTGGTGATGTGATGCACCAGGAGGTAGGACAAGGAATTAATGTCTTCACGCAGGTCAAAGCAAGAAAGAATTTAGGTATATTCTGAGCACACATTCACATGTATGCACTGTCAAGAGCGGTGTAGAGGTATATCCCTGGTGCTCCCCTTTTCTGTAATTTATATAAACACACACTACAAAATCTAGTAAGACATAAAAAAATCACTAACCTAAAAGTTGCCTGTGTCTTCTTTTCCTGCTTACATTTCTTTATTCTGATTTTCTCTACTTCCATTTCCACTTTCTTTCCCTTCTCTGTCTCTCTTTTTCTGCTTCTTTAAAAAAACACAACTCTTACCCCTTTTTGTTTAAACTGAAACAGCGTTCTTTCTTTTATCTCTATAGAACCGATTCCTATCCCAACTCCTATTCTTCCTTGTTTGGCTGCTTTCTCCCCTTTGCCCTTCAACTTTTGTGTCTCCTACTTCTAATCTTTGCCTTTCTAAATCCTGTTTACATCCCCTTTCTTACTTCCTTCTTTCTGGAACTTGCCCATCCCCTAATGCTTGCCTTTTTTGCCGTGGGTTAGTTCTTCAATAGTCAATATGTCCCCTATTCTGCCCTAAATATATGCTCGTAATTGTCAAGAGAACGTTGTCCTCTTTAGATTTGCCACTGCTACTCATTAATTCATATTGGTTTGTCCTGAAGCCATTTTCTCAGGTACAAGTAAGCAGACACATTTTTAACAGGATACTGATTAAATGGATTCTACTGTAGAACTAAAATGAAAAACTTGTCACTGAAGTGAAAAAAAATATTTCTCAGCTCCTACCAATGGTGGAGTGAAGTGGGGGGGGGGGGGGGGGGGGGGGGGGGGGAAGAGAAGAGAGAAAGTAAGACTGAGCTGAAAGAAAAGTCTTATCCACAGAAGGGAACTGAGATGTATTTTGTGAAGAATCATGTACTCAAGTGATCTAAATATAGTTTGGTGGTTCCTGAGCCTCATAGTAGGAGGCCAATGCATTCTTCACAGAGTGAAGATCATACATTGAACATGTGATCCCTGTTAGGGTAAATGCTGAGCAGTTCAAGAGATTCTGTGAACCCATTTAATGAAGAAAAGACAGTTAACTTTTCCGTAACTGGTGTTCTTCGAGATGTGTTGCTCATGTCCATTCCATATTAGGTGTGTGTGCTTACCACATGCTTACCACCGACGCCAGAAGTTTTTCCCTCAGCAGTATCCGTAGGGGACCAGCTCTGGTGCTCTCCGGAGTGGCACCCGCATGGCATGGTATAAGGGGCACCGCCGGCTCCCCCCACCCTCAGTTCCTTCTTGCCGGAAATCTGACAGTGGGGAAGGAGGGTGGGCTGTGGAATGAACATGAGGAACACATCTCGAAGAACACCAGTTACAGAAAAGGTAACTCTTTTCTTCTTCAAGTGCTTGCTCATGTCCATTCCATATTAGGTGACTCCAAAGCAGTACCCCTGGAGGTGGGTAGGAATTCATGGACATGTCGATTGTAACATAGCTCTGCCAAATCCAGCATCATCTCTGGCCTGCTGAGTGATGGCATAATAAGTCGTGAACATGTGGACAGAGGACCATGTTGCAGCTCTACAGATGTCCTGGATAGGGATGTGCGCCAGGAAGGCCGCCGAAGACGCCTGTGCTCTCGTCAAGTGGGCTCTGACAATCGGCGGCAGTGGACCCCCCACCAGGTCATAACAGGTCCTTATGGACGATGTAATCCAATTGGAAATCCTCTCGGAGGACACAGGAAGGCCTTTCATTCTATCCGCTGTAGTGATGAAGAGCTGAGTTGATTTACGGAAAGGCTTGGTACATTCTAAATAAAAAGCCAAGGCCCTTCAGACGTCCAGCATGTGAAGACGCCTCTCTTCACTGGTCTTGTGTGGCTTGGGACAGAACACCAGGAGGAAGATGTCCTGGTTCACATGGATACCACCTGTGTCAGGAAGGTCTGGTGGGGCCGCAGCTGAGCCTTACCTTTGTAGAAGACCGTATATGGCGGTTCTGAAGTCAAGGCTTTAATTTCAGAGACCCATCCCGCGGTCGTCACTAGGAACGTGACCTTCCATGACAGGTGGGAAAAGGAGCAAGAATCCAGTGGCTCAAAGGGCGCACCAGTGAGCCGAGAGAGGACCAAGTTAAGATCCCACTGCAGGATAGGAGCCCACATCTGCAGGAAGAGCCTCTCAAACCCTCTCAAAAATCAGACCGTCATGTCATGGGAAAACACTGTCTGTCCTTGGATCAGTGGGTGAAAAGCAGAGATGGCCCCGAGATGCACTCTAATGGAAGAGTGTGCCAGGCCCTGGTTCCTCAAATGGAGCAGGTAGTCCAGGACAGCCTGTATGGATGAATGCAAGGGAGAGATGCCACGTTCGGATGCCCAGTGGGAAAACCTCGTCCACTTGGCCAGGTAAGTCAGTCTGGTTAAGGGCTTCCTACTTCCCAGGAGGACTTGTTGGACTCTTTCTGAACAGGTCCGCTCCTCTGGGTTCAGCCACACAGCATCCATGCCAAGAGGTGGAGGAACTTGAGGTTGGGGTGTAGGAGCCGACCATGGTCCTGTGACAGCAGGTCCAGGCGGTTGGGCAGGGGCCAGGGTGGGGCCGCTGACAAGTTCATGAGCATGCTGAACCAATGCTGGCGAGGCCACGCCGGGACGATCACGACAACCTGCACTTTGTCTCTCTTGATCTTTGCCAGGATACTGCTGATGAGTGGAATCGGAGGGAATGCATACAGCAGGCTCCCTGACCACAACAGGAGGAAGGCATCAGAGAGAGAGCCCTTGCTCAGACCTTGCTGAGAACAAAACCGGTGGCATTTCCTGTTCTGTCTGGTAGTGAACAGGTACACTTGGGGAGTTCCTCACCTTTGGAAGATCATGCAGGCTATCTCTGGAAGGAGCGACCACTCGTGGTGAGAGGAGAAGTCCCTGCTGAGCTGGTCCACCAACATATTCTTGACACTGGGAAGGTGACAAGCTTCTAGGTGGATTTCGTGGCTGATGTAGAAGTCTCATAGATGGAGTGCCTTTTGACAAAGAGCCGATGGGCGCGCTCCCCCTTGCCTGTTGATGTAGAACATCGAGGCCGTGTTGTCCGTCAGGACTTGTACCACCTTGCCCGACAGGTGGGGCAGGAAGACTCTGCCAGCCGGACTGCTTGGAGCTCTTTGACATGCAACCTCGCCTCCTTCGGGGACCACATCCCCTGTGTCTGGAGGTAGCCGAGGTGAGCCAATCTCCGAGGTGTCCGACACCAACTCGATGGAGTGAAGGGGGTTGTCAAATGGAACGCCCTCCAGGACTGCCTCGCGGTCGGTCCACCATTGCAGCGAGGTGAATATCGCCTGGGGAATGGTGGCATGTGGCTTGAAGCACCGCGACATCCCTTTGGACTTGAGACCTGGAGCTTCCTTTGACGAGCCAGTCGTCGAGCTACAGGTAGATCTGGATACCCCAGTGCCTGAGGTAAGCCGCTACCACTGACATGCATTTGGTAAACACTCTCGTTGCTGTCGCCAGGTCAAACAGGAGGACTGCAAACTGGTGGTGGTGGGGCCCCACTGTAAACCGGAGGAAACGTATGTGTCCTTGAAAGATCGCTATGTGGAAGTATGCATCCTTCAAGTCGAGGGTGGCATACCAGTCTCCCAGATCCAGGGAGGGGATAACAGAAGCCAGGGAAACCATGCGGAACTTTAACTTCTTTAGGTACTTGTTGAGGTCTCACAGGTCCAGGATGGGCTGTAGACCGCCCTTGGCCTTTGAGATTAAAAAGTACCAGGACTAGAACCCCTTGTTCCTGTACTCAAGAGGAACTTCCTCCACCACTCCCAGCTGATGACCCATCGGTCCAAGGTTATAGTGGTCCAAGCAGGGAGGAAAAGGGAAAGGCGACTGGAGAACACTGGGACAGATGGATCCGGGGAATAGTCTGGTAGGTTGCCCTTGGGCACACCCTCAAAATGACTGTTTGGCCTGTTGCTTGGCATGGGTCGAGCCCGACTGGGCAGAGAGTGGAGGTGGGTGGCTCAGACAGTGCTTGTAGCCCTTGGCTTGTTTGTGGGGCTGGTCCTGCCGAGGCTGGCTCCCCTGGCCCAGAGGCTGCTGCAGTTTGGACCACTTATGCGCCAGGGTTGGGACATAAAGACCCAGGGTTTTCAGGGTGGTGTGGGAGTCCTTGAGGCCATGGAACTTGCTGTCTGTTTGCTCTGCAAATAGGGCTTGGCCATCGAAGGGCAAGTCCTTCGTTGACTGCTGAGACTCAGAGGGCAACCCAGAGAGGAGCAGCCAGGAGGCTTGCTGCATGGAGATAGTGGAAGCCATGGTTCAGGCAGCAGCAGCAGCGGTATCTGACGTCACCAAGGATTGCACGGAACTCCTTCTTGGACGCTTCGGGGAGCGACCCTTTGAACTTGGCCATGGCTTGCCACATATTAAAGTCATATCGTCCCAGGAGGGCTTGGTGGTTGGCCACTCTCAGCAGAAGGCTGGAAGATGAATAAAACTTATGCCCAAAGAGATCCAACGTTCTCGAGTCTTTATTTTTGGGTGTGGCCCTGGGTTGTCTTTGCTTCTCTTTGCCTCTCTTTGTGGTTAACTGCCTCTACCACAAGGGAATTGGGGGCCGAGTAGGAGTATAAGTACTCATGCCCCTTGGTTGGCACAAAGTACTTAGAGATAGGGGCTAGGGAAGAGGGGGTTTGGCCATGAAGGGCCACCCTGGCAGGAAATGACGAGCTGAGGACATCAAACAGGGAGTCCAAGGGTTCTTCCAGTTCCTCTGCCTGAAGCCCTAGGATGGATGTGACCATTTTCAAAAGTTCATGGTGCACTTTGGTGTCATCTTGAGGAACTGGGTGAGGGGGTTTATATGGAGATATACCTATCTCATAGAACTGGAAGGGACCCCAAAAGGTCATCGAGTCCAGCCCCCTGCCTTCACTAGCAGGACCAAGTACTGATTTTGCCCCAGATCCCTAGTGATAAGCAAGCAGTATCCTGTGCCCAGATGTATGTAGGCAATCAGATCGCAAGGGACAGGGACTGGTGGAAAAGCTTGGATCAATCCTTTCAGAAATTTTTCCACAGTGGAGTGACAAAATATTATGTAGCTTTGTACTGGGGGACAATTTGCTGAGATTGCAGTCAACTGGACTCCAATTAAGCGCAGGGATAATCCTGACTGCTTTAACTAGAGCAAATAATCTATTACTGGAACTGTTGTCTATAGAGGTGAGCAGTGATGTTGTTCAGCCCAAACAAACAATTGTTTCCATTTGGACTAGTAAGTTTTCCTTGCTGAAGGCTTTATGTTTCTGAAGCAAGATGAGTAGGATTGCTGCAAAACAGCTCCTCTCTGTAGGGGTCAGTCAACCAGACTCCAAACTGCCAGGTGCAGGGACTATGGGTCTGGATGGAGGACCTGGGTATTGTTCTGGGACAGTAGGTTGGGTAAAACCAGTTAGGTGATTGGCTTCTGAACAGACAGTTCAATCAGGTCCAAATAAAACAACTGCCTGGATTAAGCTGCGCTATCGTGGTAATGGTTTTATCTCAGCTTCCTAGCATGCTGGGGATCATGTGTATCGGTGGAAACGCATACATCACCCCTGGTGTCCAAGGGATGAGGAAGGTATCTGTGAGGATCCCAGACTCCTGCCTTCTCTGGAGCAAAATCTTGGACATTTGTTGTTGTGGCATATAGCAAACAGGTCTACTGTCAGAGACCCTCATCTGTTCAAGATAGCCTAGGGAGTCAAACACTTAAGGGACCACTCACAAATCTCCAAGAGTCCTCTGTTGGGGCAGACTACCAGCATGTTCTGATGCCCCAGAAGATGAATAGTTAGTGGGATAACATGATGCTGAATGCTCCAAATCCATAGAAGTACGAATTCGTGGCACAGAGGGGATGACCTGGCTTCTCCTTGCCTGTTGATGTAACACTTTGCAATGGTGTTGTTGGTAAGCACTTGAAAGGCCCTGAAAGAGAGGCAGAAAGGGCCTCGAATGCCAAACAAATTGCTCTGAGTTCTAGCATAGCGATGTGGAGGGAGGATTCAGGAGCTGACCATTTCTGTTGAATCTGAAGTTGATTCAGGTGTGCTCCCCACCCTTATGTGGAGGTGTCCATGACTAATCTTTGATGGAAGGGATGTGGAAAATGGAACTTTCCAACATACTTATTTTGGTTGTGCCCACCGATCGAATGATCACAGGACTTCTGTGGGGCCCTTCTTGTCCATGCTGCGTTGAGCAGATACACTGATTTCAACCACACTTCAAGTGGACAAAAGTGAGACGTGGCAAAATCTTTATACAAGTTCTCACTTGTGTTATGAAATGCACCTGGAACTGCTATACGATGTCTGATTTCTGTTGAGGTTGGCATGTCTTTGCTAACCTGGAATCTAAACATTGCCCCCATGAATTCAATGCATTGTGTTGGAGTTAGTGTGGATTTGTTTTTGTTCACCACTGAGTCCCAGAGGGCTGAAGAGAGCTAGAGTTTTTTATAAGGAATAGGTGACTTGTTGAGGGACTGATTAATGTGGAAGTCAGATGAAGCTGAAGGGTGACTAAGGTATTTTTTGTGATGCTCCCAGCACAATGTGAAAGTAGCTGTGAACCAGTCCATGGGATCCAAAGAGGGGATAACACAGGCTACGGTGACCATCCTGAATTTGAAATATTGAACAAAAGGACTGAGATGTTGAAGATCCAGGTGGGGTCTCCATGCCCACTTCTTCTTTGGGATCAAGAAGTAGTGGGAGTAGAGCGCTTTTCCTTTGAATCCTTAAGGAACTTCCTCCACTATTCCCAGTGTTAAATTTCTTGTCTTAGAAGTGTCTTGTGAGAGGGATGTCTGAGGAGGGATGGGAAGGGTGGGGAGGAGATTGTAACAGCTTGAAACTGGATGGGATACACCTTGTTCACTATCTTGAGGACCGACTGGTCTGAAGTAATCCCAGCCCAACCTTCTCTGAAATAAAATAGGTGGTTGCCAACATGAATAGAAGGGAGTCGATATACAGGTGGTCCAGCTGGGCTCTCGACATTGCTTTCAGAGATGTTTTGTGACCAACTGTCCCTGTTGCAGGGTGCCAAAGAAGAGCTCAAGGAATGTCATTGGTGAAAACATTGCCTCTTCCTTGATGGCTATGAAGTGCGTTGTTGAGGGTAGCATTGCTGCTGTATTTATGCAAGGACCACTGACAACGTTGTTTTTTACCTCTAGGAGCTGGAACACATAAGCCCCAGTGACTGGAGGGTTGTCCTCTGTATCGTTAAGAAAGTGCAATGCCCCATCAGTGTCACTTTTAACAGTTAATTACCTGGGAAGGGTAGATCCTGTATGGTCACTTAGACTTCATGAGGGATACCAGATGTCTATAGCCAGGACGACCTTCTCATTGTCACAGCCATAGCTGTGGTTCTAGCTGCCATATCTGATGCATCAAGCACTGCTTAGAGCAATCTGTCATGGTTGACCTTAACCTTCCTGGTATTCACGGGGGAGCTTGTACGTTAAGGTGGACAGCCTGTCCTGTAACAGGGCATCATAATTAGAAAGAAGTGCTTGATAACTGGCAACTCCTAGTTGACGATTCACTGAGAAATATTTTGTCTGAAAAGATCTAATTTCTTTGTCTCTTTCTGGGAATGGATTTGGACTGTTTAGATTTCTCATGAACAGCCTGGACAATCACGGTACTGAGGGTGGGATTCTAAAAAGTATTTGTGCCCATTAGCTGGCACCTGGTATCTCCTGTTCATGCACTTGGAAGTTGTGGGGGGAATGGATGCAGGAGTGTCCCAGATGACCTTTGTTGGTTCCAAAAGCCCTAAATTAATAGGTAAAGTCATTTTGCCTAAGGATGATGGGTGGAGAAGGGCTAATAGCTTATGTTGCTTTTCTTGGATTATCTCTAATAGGATATCCAATGTTTCTGCTAGTCTCAACAGTTCCTGAAAAACTTTTAACCACACTGAAGAGGATGTAGGAGGAGGGTTGGTCCTTTCATCAGCAGGTGAGGAGGACATAGCTAGAGGTTGTGAGTGGTAAGAGGAGAGATCATCTCTACTGAGATCTTGCTCTCCTTTCAGCAACTGATGATGTCTGAGAGTGGGTACTAGGACAGGCTCAATCTGCTGTGCAGGCAAGGGTGGTCTTGGTCTGAAGACCACTGAGGAAGCTGGTTTCCTGACATAAGGGTTGATACTGCATGGAGACCAATAAAGCCAGTGTTGGTAGGAGTGTTGAGGGGGAGGAGGACACATGGGATGGGAGAGTGCCAGCTTAGAAGTTCCCTTCTCAATTCAGAATACTTGTGGGGGCCTCTCAGGGGGTTCCTCCCTCGATTGTATGTCCGTGTCCCACTGGGTTATCTAAAGGAGGTATGGGTCACATTCAGATGAGGAAAGTCTGCTGCATTCCTTAGAGGAACTCAACTTTTCAGCCTCTTCCATCCGTGGAGCACACTGGCCTGATCTGTGGATGGTACTGAGAGATCACCAGAGGACCCTGTTTGGTTTATCCCTCTCTTGGCCTGTCCAATATCAGGGATTCCAAAATTGGTCCCATAGCTAAGTCAGCCAGCTTTGAGAAATGTCTCAATTTCAAAGAGGCCTGTGTTGGTACCAATGCATTTGTCAGTGCCGTAGAAGCTGCTGGCGCCATTGTTATGGTGCTGATGTATGCATCACCAGTTTTCTTGGTGCTGTTGCCATTGGTATGGACCTATTCAGTGCCAGAGAGGAGTCTGACGCCTGAGTGGTATCAGAAGTGGCAAAGTGCTTACTGTGTGAAGTGACTGGCTTTGATGTACTTGGGTGAGGCTCAGCCTCAAGGGAATAGAGTGTCAGAGTCTCAGGTGAGGACTTGAGTCTTCTGACTGGGTAGGAAGATTTGTACATTCCTTGGTCCAAGGAGCAGTGCTTCTTATGGTCCCTCTCCTAGGTCAATGCAGGAGGAGTGGGTATTCTGAGTGTTCTGTGAGCTTTGGATGACATCATAACTTGCTGGAGTGTGTGTGACTGACTGGATGGAGTAGGTCTCTCAAGTCACTTGCCAGGATCTGAAGATGCATGCATAGATGTCTCCAGGTGATGCAGCTTCAGGGTACTCAGAGATATTTGTGTACCAAGTATCACTCAGCTACGTGTCCTTCTCTTACACCTAAGAGGCATCTTGAATGTCCATCACTGATGGACACTGCTGTCTCGCAGGACAGGCAAATCTTGAATCCTGGAGACTTGTCTTCAGCCATTCTGAGCCTGTGTAGGTTCAGGTGGGATGAGGGGAGAAGTGTCTAGCTCTTACACAGAGAGGTTGGGGGTGTGTGTTTGCAAGAAATCTGATATTAAGTAAAAACTTTTTTTCCCCCAATAGCATTAACTAAGCTTATGTAAGCTAGCAACTAAATATCTAGACAATAATAGCTCCAAATACTCTCTGTAGATGAAGAGAAGTGGACACCATGGGGTTCAATTTTGTTGCCACAAGCAGTAAGAAGGAATTGAGAGGTGGTTGAGGCTGCCTTGCTCCTTTTATCCTCAGCTATGGTGGTTGCAAGGGCTCCCAGGCTGCAGGCATGGCCCCAATAGACACTGCTATTGAAAAACAATCCAATCTTGCATGCATGGAATGCATGCACACTCAAAGTAGAATTTGCGTTGACAGTAACTTGAAGAACAATTAGTTTTACCTTTTAATTATTATTTACTATTCATATTCCAGTGAAAGAAGAAATCAGGCAATAATACAGTACATATACGGTATCATTTATCTTGCCATATTATACTACTCTTCAACCTGAGACAGCCCAAAGAGACTAAGATAAGAAGTTATTAAAAAATAGATATTTACTGTGCATGGCATAAATTCCTCACCATGGGATGTATACTAAATACAGACAACCCCATTGTACAGCATTCTTTTTTAACCGGGCCCAAGTGGCCAATATTCATGTGCCAAGTCACTTGCCAAAGAGTGGAGCCCTATGAAGCATGTATATAGCATAAATATTAGGAAGGTAACAGAAGAAGGCAAAAGTACCGTTAACTAATACTTGTTCACCTCTTTTTAATTAAAGCTGGCAAGTTTGACATCATGAACTTTTTATCTGCACCCTTTTATAATACAAATGATCTTTCTATGTAAATACATAATATGCATCTGTGTTAGGAGTTTCCTGCAACCTAGGACAAATATTCTTAAGATTTTTTTCTTCTTCTTGTTAGATGTTAATTGCCAGATATTGTGTCTTGTGTGCTTGCTTATTTGCAAACAGGCCCATATGGCCCACCGAATGCAAGTACTATAGTCTCTCTTTTTCCTCTAAAATTATATATTTATTTATTTTCATGATTAATTATTGTGGTTTTTACACTATTAGGTTACAAGCATTGGGATATATATTTTGCATTTAAAATGAATGCTCATTAATAAAACTAAGCCAGATTATGGTTTTAACCTAAATTATATAAAAATAATTTAGAATGATATCTATAATTGCTCACCTTAGCGAGATAAGCTTCCACTCTGTTTTTTGAAGATAATGCATTTCCAGTTGGGTTTATGAAACTTCCTCCAAGACCAAGACTTCTATTTAGTGTTAAATTATTGCCAAGATTGCCAAACTGAGTTGTATCCAGGACTGGACTTGCAGAAAGACTTCCATTTACAATGCTGTTAGCAATTAAAGATTTGCTCCTGTGGCGCTCATGAAGGAGTTTAGCATTGGCCTCTGCTATCCTTTCATTAGCTCTGTGAAAAATATAGATGTAGTTTTTACTCACACTTTCACAACTAAATGTTATCATCCAAATTTCAAGCTATTTTTATATTTCTATAACTGTAAATCATTAAGAATATTAGAAATGAAGAATTACTCAATTCCCTCTTTCAGAGGGGTAGCCATGTTAGTCTGTATCCACAAAAACAACGAGGAGTCCGGTGGCACCTTAAAGACTAACAGATTTATTTGGGCATAAACTTTAGTGGGTAAAAAACCCAGTTCTTCAGATGCATGGAGTCCCACGAAAGCTTATGCCTAAATAAATCTGTTAGTCTTTAAGGTGCCACCGGACACCTCGTTGTTTTTGTCAAATCCCTCTGGAATTTTCTAAGAACCAAATCCTGAAAGATTCTGAGTGCCTCTTGGGAATGAAGGGGAGTTAGAGATGCTCAGCACTTCTCAGAATTTGACCTCAAGACAATTTATCTTAGATAGTTATAAGTCCCGATTACTATAATCTTTAATGTATTTATATTATCTCAACACCCTGTGAGAAAGGAAAGTAATATTATCTCCATATTACATAAGTGGGAACTGAGGCCCAGAAAGAGTAAGCAATTTGCCCAAGATTACAGAGGAAATCTTTGGCAGAGCTGTGAACTGAACCCAGGTCTCCCAAATCCTAGGCTAATACTCTAATAACTGGACTGTCCTTCCTCTCAATGTAGTTCCAATCCTGAGAAGTACTGTTATAATGGGAGCTGAATTGATCCTAAACGCACCACCAGATCAGGCCTTTTTTCTATGGATTGAGGCTGACAGGGTAAGAAAAAAAGAGATTACTTACCCTGAGCAGTAACTGCAGTTCTTTAAGATGTGTTCTCCTGTGGGTGCTCCACTTCAGATGTGCGTGCACCCCACGCATCTTTAATCTGAGATTTTCATGAGCAGTGTGCATTTGGTCCATGCATGCGCTGCTAATATCCTCATGCCCTGCAGCGAGGCTGCATGGGCAAACTGCCCTCAGTTCCTTCTTCACCGCTGCATCTCAGAAGGAAACTCCGAAGCAAAGGGGAAGGAGGGCGGGTAGCGGAGCACCCAAAGAGGGACACATTTAGAAGAACTACAGCTAATGCACAGGGTGGGTAACCTCTCTTTCTTCTTCAAGTAATGTCCCTATTGGTGCTCCACTTCAGGTAACTCCCGAGCCGTATTCCCATAAGGAGGAGGAAGCTTCAGAATTGAGTCGAGCACAGAGGAAAGAACTGCATTGCCAACTGCTACATCAGCTCTAGAGGCACTAACTAAGGCATAGTACCTGGGGAAGGTATGTACCAAAGACCATGTAGCAGCTCTGCAGATCTCAGATACTGGGAAATTTTTAGGTAAAGCTATAGATATTGATTGTGACTTTGTTGAGAACCTTTAGATCTGTCTACAAACAAAATGAGCAATCTAGGAGATTTACAAAATGATTTAATCCTGTCTAGGTAGAAGGATAACACCCTCTTGACATCTTCAGTATGGAAAGCAGTCTCTAGATTGGAATTATGTGGTTTTGGAAAGAACACTGGCATGTAAATGACCTGATTCACATGAAACTCAGAAGACCGTTTAGGAAGAAATCTGGTGTGTGGTCGTAAGGTAACTTTGTCCTTGCAGAATACTGTGAAAGGAGGGTCTACCATGAAGGCCCCATCGCTCTGACTCTGTGGGCTGAGGTAATAGCCACTAAGAAGGCTGTTTTCATGGACAAATTCAGTAAGGAGCATGTCATCATCGGTTCAAAAGGAGATTTCATGAGACTTTTAAGAGACAAATTAAGGTCCCAAACTGGGGTGGGGATTTTCACCGGTGGAAAGGGATTACCAAGACTTTTCATGAACTTTATGGTTGTAGGGTGAACAAACAGTGAGAACCCCCCAATAATGGTTAAGGCAGCCAATTGAACCTTGAGAGAACTAAGTGATAATCCCATTTGCTTTAGTTGTAGCAGGTATACTAGAACAAGAGGAAACAAGGCAGATTTGGGGACAGGATTCTGGAATTCACACCAGTGACTAAATCTTCTCCACTTTTTGAAGGTATTTCTGGTAGAATCTTTCCTATTTTATCTATTGTACTTCTGCAACACAGACCAACTCTAATCCCACGAACCATCAAGGAGCCACGCCTTCAGGTGGAGAATGTTCAGATTACAATGCAGCAGTTGACTGACACCCTGGGAGAGGAGTGATTAGAAGATTTATCACTGAACAAAGGGCTAGGCGAAACAGGTAGGAAACAGGCCTGCCTTGATCGTGTTGGGGCTATTAGGATAACTCTGCTCTTGTCCTGTCTGATTTTGTTCACCACTTTGAGAATGAGAGGCATTGGGGGGAACACATAAAACAGTTTCTTTGTCCAAGTGAGGAGAAAGGTGTCCCCCAATAAATTGTGAACTAAGCCCCTCCTTGAATAGAATAGATAGCATTTTTTGTTCATAGCTGTGGCAAAGAGGTCCACTTCTGGAAATCCTGGAGTCTGAAATATGCCGACAAAAACCTGGGAATCCAACCCCCATTTATAGTCTTGGGCAAAACACTTGCTGAAAGTGTCAGCTGTGACATTCATTACTGAAATTCTATGCAATGTTTTACATAGCAGTTCCATAACCTTATTGCTTCAGCACAGAGGGAAGGGGATCTCGCTCCTTCTTGACGATTGATATATAACATACAGGCCACATTGCCGATCATAGCTTTGATAGACCTGCGTCTGATGAGAGGCAGAAAATGAAGGCAGGCATTTCTGACCACTCTGAGCTCCAACAGGTTGATGGGGGGTAGATTCTTAGGGTGACCATCTGCACTGTAACATTAGAGCACTGAGGTGCGCCCTCCTCCATCCTAACAGAGATGCATCTGGGGTTATGGTTACCATTGGTGTCAGTTGGAGGAAGGGGATCCGTACCCCTACATTGTGATGAACATTCCACCAGTCTAGGAAGTTTATCTGACATATTGAGGAACTGACACCTGTTTGTCTAGGCTGTGTCTGTTTGGTAAGTAAACTGGTTTGAGCCACCACTGGAAACAGCAAAGGCACAAGCTTGCATGTTCTGTCACAAAAGTGCAAGCTACCATGTGACCTAGAAGTTGAAGACTGTTTCTGACAGAAGTCTGGGGTTTCCTTTGAATATTTCTGACAAGGTTTGATAGTGTTGTGGATCTGTCCAAGGGAAGGAAGGCTCTGGATGCCAAGGAATACAGGGATACACCTATAAATTGTATGTTCTGAACAGGAGTCAGTGTGGATTGTCTCACTTTCAATTGAAGACCCAAGTCCAAGAACAAAAAGTGTTCTGTTTGGCACACAACATTTCTTGGTATGACCGAACCTTGAGAAACCAATCGTCAAGGCATGGGAATACTGTGATCGCCTGACGACACAGGTAGGCAGCCACCACTGACAGAACCTTTGACAACATTCTTGGAACCGATCAGGGCTCTGGAGAACTGCTGCCAATAGGCTGCCCAGGAATCTCAATATAGCCATTGAGGACCATAAGGGGGAGGCAGGTGGTATCCAGGATTGCTCCCATCAGGAGTTATGAGGTCCCAGGACAGGGGGAAAAGGGAGTTTATATATGGGTATGTAGGAGAACCCTAAACAGAGATTGATGATACCAAAGAGAAGTCTCCATCATCCTCTTCCTCCTCTAATGGGGAAGCTCCGACCAAAGAGGGAAGTGACTTTACTGGGGATATATAAACGTCTGGCGATTGAGAGGTTCTTGGTACCTAGAGATGCTCGGTACTTGCCAGCAATGGGGACTCTGGTTCAGTAGTCACTGATAAGTCCTTCGGATACCTAATGTCTTGCAGCACTGAGTGGAGCTGCGGCACTGAGTGCTGTTGCAGCGCCAATAGACTGGAATGCTTGTCCCTGCAGGATGGTGATGATGGTTTTCAGTGATTCACAGGCAGTGCTGATGCAGACGGTGGCTTAGTCTTACATGATATTGAAAAGCTTGACATAGGTACCAGGAGAGGGATTAAGTCTGATGGTACCTATATTCTTCTGTTTTTTCTCTGATCATCTCCACTAGATGGTACTGGAGCCTTCTCAGAGCCAGGTCTACTCTTCAAGCTGCTGGATTTTCCGGACTGGTACTGGAGGAGCCCTTCACCTTTATGGTACCAAGCCTTGAGGATGAAGTCTCTGAGGCTACTGACCTGGTCAAAGAGTGAGGCTTTTTGAGATGGATCTCTTCTGAGGGGAATTAGAGCTTCTCTTTTTAGGATCTTTAGAGGTGGTCTCTGAAGCTTTCCCCTTTTCAGGAGAGTGTTGCACCAAAGTCAAAGGGGCACTAGAGGGACTGATGTACAAGGTGTGGCGGTTCTCCTGACTTGGCTCTGAAGTGGGGAGAAGGGAGCACGCCTTCATTAACAGTCACAGCTTGAGTTTCCGGTTCTTTTGTGCCCTGGATTTGAGGGCTAACTGGAAGTTACACTTCTGTGGACCATGCAACTCTCCCAGGCAGTGAACCCACTTAGAGTGTCCATCGCTGATCAAGATAGCTTCTGTCCATGTGAGGCAACATTTAAACCCCGGTGAACCGGGCAGGCCCCTCACAGACAGGATTTTCCCAAAGGAAATAAAACAATCTTTCAATAACCAGTAACTAACTACTGTAGTACTACTAACAAATAAACTCAACTAAATAAACTCAGTAGAATAAACTCAGCAAGAACCTGAGGCAGGCACAATGTAGACATGCTAAGCTCCACCTCAGGCAGAAGCAGTTGAGACAGAACTGAGGGCAGTTTGCCTGTGCAGCCTCATATAGCCTCAGTGTGGAGCATGAGGATATCAGCAGCGCATGTGCTAGCCAAATGGACATTGCTGATGAAAATCTTTGATCAAAGACATGTGGGATGCAAGCGCACCTGAAGTGAAGCACCCATAGGAACACTACTCAAAGAACTGCAATTTCTCTTGCCTACTGTAAGTACAGGAGATTATTACAGACCAGCCAGAAGATATGCCTATTAAAATCAAAAGGATTTTATAATATACTCTATAAAAATGAATGATATTTCTGCTACTTATAAAATATTGAAAGTAATTCATGTTACTCAGCCTTCCAGTTAGTTGTGAAAGTCTACTGCATCTACAGATACCTGCTCTTGGATTGATGCACATTATGGTAAGCAGGTCCAGGAGTGAGGCATTTTAGGAGGAAAGTTAAGGAAAAATAATATTTTACCATTTGTTTTAAAATAAAGGTTTTGACTTACCTATCCAGTTTACTTGCTAGCGATTTTCTAATTTTTAATTCTTCCAAATAAAGATCTTTGTATCTTTCCAGTTCTGTCTGTGTAGACTGTTTTTGAAAGACACTGTCTTCTTGTGTGTTTTTTATTCTAGCCAGTTCAGATTCTAGATCTCTAATTCTGTGCTCCAGTTGGTTTCTCAGTGAAGCATTATTAGTAGTTCTTATTTGTTCTAATGTCTCTTGGGAGGCTGCCTGCGTCTAAAGCAAATAATACAATGTTAATAAATTGGAAGAAAGAGGAATTTTTTCCCAGCAGTTAATCATATTCAATATAAGTACACTATCTTAGTCAGATAGGGAACTACTCTTCCTTAGTGCCATCAACCATACAGGGAGACATTTGAAGTCACTATGCAATAGAAAGATTTCAGCTTAGAAAGAAACTGTCCCTTATTAAGGATCTATTACATTAAAGTTAGCAGTACACAACTTTCAGTCTTATAGGACAACAGTCTAACTGATCCCCCTGCTGGAGCCAGAATCCCATGTGATCTATACACAGGTAGATAATACTTTCAGCATTGAAATAATAAATGTGGAGTCAAAAAGAGGAGGTTACTTTGTAACTTTTGTTCTCTCAACATACTGTGTTCAGAACCACACTGTAGCAGTTAACATGCCTGGTCACTGACCATGGAACCATCAGTAATAATAGCTCGGAGGGGTGGGGGGAAGGGAAGGGGTGGCGTAGGTGAGGTAGACATATATCTTTTGAGCCCAACAATCTACTGGCCGAGGATATAAATAATCCATCCCCTTCGTCTTCCCTCAGTTCTTCTCTATCTGCAGAAGCTCATGAACTGAACTTCAAAGAAGAGGGGAGGAGGGAAAATCAGTGTAGCTCTGCAAAATAAATACAAAGAACAAAAGCTACTTTGGTCAGTGTGACAGGATACTATCCCTCTAAGGCCTTGGCTACACTTGCGAGTTTCAGCGCTGTAAAGCCTCCCCCAGCGCTGTAACTCACTCCCCGTCCACACTGGCAGGGCACTTGCAGCACTGTACCGCTGCAGGTACTCCACCTCCCCAAGAAGCATAAGAGATACAGCGGAGTGGCTACGACTCTCCCCTGTGTGTACCAGGAATCAACCTGCAGCGCTGTACTGATCACCTTGTCAAGTGGCCAATCCTCTCCATTGTTGTGACCGGCTGCAGGAATGCAGAAGTGCCGGTTTCAAAGCTTGTACCACAGAGAAAAAGCAAACAGTTTGCTGTTTGCTTTGAGTGAGTGAATGAATGAGCAGGGGTCGGGAGTTTGGAACTTGCAAAATAGAGTGCTGACACGCTCCAAAAAGCACTCTCTCTCCCCCCACACTCCCTGTCACACTCCACCCTCCCCTCCCCCGTTTTGAAAAGCACGTTGCAGCCACATGAATGCTGGGATAGCTGCCCATAATGCACCGCTCCCAACACAGCTGCAAATGTTGCAAGTGTGGCCACGCCACTGCGCTGTCAGCTGTCAGTGTGGACAGACTGCAGCGCTTTCCCTACTCAGCTGTACGAAGACAGGTTTACCTCACAGCGCTGTACAGCTGCAAGTGTAGCCAAGGCCTAAGAGTAAGGCAAGCTGAGCATCCCCTCCAGGGTAAAAAATGAGTCATGAGGGAAAATCAGTCTGGGGTAGGCTTTGGGATAGAACGACCCACAGGTGCTACGGTAAGGAATTGTACTCAATTTTACTTCTCTTTGTATTTTTTTCTTCCTTCTGTTGTATCTCTAGTTCCCTAACTACCAAACTGAAAACATATGGAAATACTATATACACCTCTACCTCGATATAACGCTGTTCTCCGGAGCCAAAAAATCTTACCGCGGTATAGGTGAAACCGCGTTATATTGAACTTGCTTTGATCCACTGGAGTGCGCAGCCCCGCCCCCCCCGGAACACTGCTTTACCGTGTTGTATCCGAATTCGTGTTATATCGGGTCGCGTTATATCGAAGTAGAGGTGTATTTAGCTTTTATGATAAAAACAAAAGCACCTAAAATAAAACACCTAAAATATAAATTTCAACTTGGAAATGAATATGGAATATAAAGCTTAAAGTACCAATATACAGCATATAGTAAGTAACAAATATATTAACCTGCAAAAATAGATTGACTTCTTCTAGTTTTTGTCTTATTTCTTGTCTAGCTCGTTCTTCAATCTCTCTTTTATACTGTTCTATTTGACTGTGGTCCATCATATTAGTCTCTACTTGATGTTTGAGATTAGCTACTTCTCCTTCCAGCTGCCATTTGCTCTTCTCCAGCTTTTCATGATTCTTATGCAGTATCTTCATAGAAGACAACTGTTCTCGCAGATCACGATTTGTAGACTCTAACTGCGTAGATTTTTTTGACTCTATATCCAGCTTTTTGGAAAGTTCATCTGTCTGTACACATTGAAAAAGTTTAAACTCAATTATCAAACAGGAGTTCAAAATTTCTCTAAATTCAATGAAAGTCAGTGAAAAAAAATCAAGATAATTTTACAAGTTCGTAATTTTGCATTTAAAATGAATATAAATCATTCTAAATTTAGTAAAAGCAGATCTTTTAAATTATTTTTCATAGAACAGCTTAAGTCCTCTTCTTTCTCAACCTATATATAATAGTTTGCAGAAATACTTTAAAAAAGAAAATCATTTAGGCCCCAAACCTACAAGCATTTTACCCGTGCATGGGACTATTCATATGCTCTAAAGTAAACAGGAGCATAAGAGATGGGGCCTTGTTATGTATCAAAAATGCTATGCAACCATTTAAAATTTGTAAAATTGGATTGTAGGAAGCCTTTTATGCTAGCAGAGAAATAATATACTTATGGTAAATCAAAAGGTAGTTTGCATATAAGAATTTAAAAGACAATGTGAGATCTTGCAGTAGGATCTGAAACCTGAATAAAACTCACTGGAAAAAAACAGTTAATCTTTTCTGTCATTACTGCATATTTTATGGTTTCCTTGTCCTTTTTAACATAAAAAAGGAAAATAGGAAAATAAATACTGTGTAAAAATATGTAGACAGTATCAAACAGACCTTCTTATTCCAACTGTACTGATATGTATAAACATAACCGCATGGAAGGGAATATATAAAAATCCCCTTCCTTGATGTTCAAATATAATTTTTACATTTTAACTGCAACAAAGTCATACAAATACTACTAATTTTATTTATAAAAATGCCCTGATGTGAAGGCACTCAAAGCACTAAATACATAATAAAAAAGGTATTTAATTTCTAAAACATAGTGCACTAGCAACAAAGCTACACTCATAAAATAAGGGGAACAGACTGTAATAAGTTTGGCCCTACGTAGGAAGGGTGGAAATGTTTCTAAATATAAGCCAGATAGGGATAATAAAAGCTACTTCTAGGACACACTTTCAGGTGTTTAAGAATAGGGCAAGATGGGCTGAGACAGCTGTTAAGGGGAAATAAGTTCCACTCCCTATAGGCCCACATCATTGCCTGCTGACCTAAAATATGATGGTGGAATCCCCAAAATGCAGGTGACATCAGAGCCTTAACATGTGATAAGACTCAAGAAGATGGTCTGGAACAAAGCCAAGTATATTCAATGGCAAAAAACTACGTTAATGAAAGCTGCTTGGGGCATGTCGTCCCCATGCAGAACATTGAGTTGAGCAAAACTCAAAACTTCTGAAAAACAGGAAATGCAGTTAAGGTTGTCCACGCAACCTTAACTTTGCTCTCTTTCAGAAATGCCCCAATATGCCCTGTTAACACACATACCTTTACTTTAACACTCCCCAGTTGCTGAAATGTACAAGCTCCTTTTACAACTCATTCACTCTCACCAACAGAATTCCATCTAACACTATAGGTGGTGCAGGGGGGAAGGTTGCCCACATCACCTTTGCTCTGTTCCCCTGGAGATGGCAGCAACCAATGGGAACTATTTGCATGCAGACAGTGTTAGGCTTACCTAGGGCATTTATTACAAAGGACATTGTCAGCAGTGAGGGGCAATGTGAGAGGATTCTAATGCTTTAATTATGTTTAAGTGAAAGTGATAGTTGAGATGATATCGTGTGAGTAAGCACAAGGGAGTTGTAAAAGGCTGTGAAATAGGCTATGTCTACACTATGGACCTTACAGCTGTAGTGGTGTGTTTATGGGACACATTGGGCATTGCTGAATGAGGGCAGAGAAATGTTGCATGGGCTTAACTGTGCATTTCCTGGTTTTCAGAAGTTTGAGTTTTGCTCAACTCAACATTCTGAAAGGGGACAACATACCACCAGGAAAAGATACATTGTTGATAGGAGTTAGTAGTCATGTAAACAGTTGTTCATATCCCATCCTGCAGTTTGCATACTGACTCAAATCAGCATATGTCAGCAATCCCTATACTGTGGTGTACTCCACACTTTGCCACAAACTTCTCCAACCTTGTGGATGAGGAATCACCCAGAATCTACATGTTGGCACCCTGGCAGAACACATATTTCTCTTCCCTTAGCGGTCAAGTCACCTGCGCTGTCAGTTCTGTACTTCTGCACTATGTGTTTTAGGAAACACCACATTAATCTACTCCAAGATCAGGAAGTAGTCCTTTTCCCTCACCTCCCCAGAGGCTAGTAAAATGAGAAAATCTGTAAACAACCAATGCAAGGCTTGCCTATCATCCATCCTCACTGCCCACCACTCCTGTAACTGCAACCCCTCTTCTTGTCCCTGTTCTTCTTGCCAATCCCCAAGTCCTCTGTCATCGACTCCTCCCCACCCAAAACAACAAATATTTTGCTTAAATCAGCTACTGACTATTCTGCTGTGTTCACAGTAAACCTCCCCATAAAATCCGAACACATGATATTATAACAGACAACTTGCAGCAAGCAGCATGAGTTATTAGATCTTTATTGCACTGGTGTACAAAGATTAGGACTAGAAACAACAGTGGAGGGCTGTTCATTGGTGCAATGGCATCAGCACATTCCCTCAAACTATCCAGACAAATATAAAATGGTTGCATAGAAACCCTCTCACGGTTTCTTCTTTACTGGGACATGTACATTATAATCCTTCCAGACTGCACAACTACGCAATTGAAGAAATGAACACTTTCTTAAATTCCCTAAAGACCTAGTGGATGCCGTCCACTATCATAGATAATAACTGATCAATTGAGAACATTTTGAGCTGCATCACAGCAGTAGTTTTATCTCTGGCTCTGCGCAAAACACCTGACCTAGTAACTTTTTAAAAAATTGCTATCTTTTTCAGAACTTGTATCTCTGGAACTACGGTCTCAAATGATCCCAAATGTGGTCACTAACCCTACAATGTATTCCTGCAAAGCAATGCGAATTTCAAGAAAATCTGTGCAAACATGCAGATTTTAGAGCACTGTGAAACGTAATCCTTTAAGCAGGAAGGATAGAGGGATGATGGAGGGAAAAGGCCTCTCTACACATCCTCCTTCAGCACGGGAGTCTCTAAAAGATCTGAGGCATCCCATTCATCTCAATGTGTTCTTTTGAGTAGAATAAGAACATCCTGTTGAGATGAATACAACCTGAAACAATAACTCTGAGATGTGTGAACTAGTCCATTTATGTCAGTGGATGTTCCCATCCCTCTCCTGAGTGCTTTTTAGAGCTTGTGAGATGCATGAGGATCTCATGAGGCTCTTCGGGTGAGGAGCTGATTGTTATTTCTTTACAATCTTTAACGAGAATAAAAACAACAAAAATCCCACTCAAAATGTGGCCACCACATTTATAGCAATTCTGAGAGGAATATATGAAGAATGAATGATGTGAGTTTCAAATATTAGAACCTACCTTTGTCCTTAATCTACTAACTTCATTGTCCATTTCAGAATATCTGTTCTTCAGTTCTCCCTGGAAACTAAACTGGGACACACACTCTCCATTCTCATATTCCTTTAGTTTCTTCTTAGCTGTTTTTAGAAGTTTCTTCATTCTGCATAGTAAATACAGTAGAAAGACAAACAGACTAGTTTATGTATTTTTAGAAACCGTAGTCAAGCCCCTCAAACCCATTTTTAACGTATTTGATAGACAAATCTGAGGAATCATCCTCTCAGTCTCAGAAATCATTTTTAGGGCAAACTTCTGGCTGCCCCTATGAGGATGTCTGTAGGTGTAGGTCCTTTTATCTCCTTCCCTGCCCAAACAAGGACCCTTTTTCTCCTTCCCTGCCTGAAGAGTTGCATGGGAGCCTGGCTTACCATACCTGCTTACTGCACTTTGCAACAGGTGCTCAATTACAAAAGCGAACAACACTAAAAGTTCGGCATTATACAAGCAATTTGTGAGGTCAGTTGTGCAATCATTTTTCAGTTAAAGTTTAATTTTGTAAACAGAACAAAGTCACGTTTTAGTTTACTTGATATTTTCTTGAAAGTGCTGAAAAAACTGTACCCATTACATTCTTTTTGCAATTCACTGTTTCTCTTCATTTCTTGATCCAGCCGGACGTCCACTGATCGTTTTAACTCTACTAGCTTCTTCACTTTTTTCCTTTCACTCTCGAACTTTCAAAATGAAAAACAAACAAAAAACAAACATATACACGTTACTACATATAGTATTAATAGAAGTCTTCATTTGCTATATATGATACATACTGGAAGCAGACCTTCACATTCCTTATAGAGAAGCTGGAATACATCTTTGTTTTAAAATGTTGATGTTTTAATATAAAATTATATTAAACATACATTCATGGCCAATTAGGAAGCAGATACCTGATGTTAAGTCTTGTTAACCTTATTAATTCACTGTTCATTATTATTAAATATTATTTATTTCAGTGTTGCTCACATTGTGATAGGTGCTGTCCATGTACATATAAAGACACTCTTTGCATCGCCAATTATCTCATATTGAAACTCTACGGTTGTCATTAGCTGCTGTTCTTCCAGATGTAGAAAGTATATTTCATCTCCTTATCTAAAAATTAGATTTTGTCTTGCATCCCTCCAGTACGGACTGAAATGAATAGGCTACTTTCTTCTCTGTTCTCACTCAGGAAATGGGATCAAATTGCCACAATGGAATTTTGGCACCTCCTGCAGTAGCAAGAGATAAAGACTATCAGCCCCAAAACTTGATTATAGAGTGGGCTTTCCAGAGTAGGGAAGATCTTCATAGAAATCCGTATTTCAGGAAATATATGGGGAAAAGTTGCCATTTTATGTTTAACTTTGCCACATCAGAGACTAATGGGTTTCATCTAACAGTAACCCAGTAGACTCAGAGAAGGCACTATCATGTGACTGAAACATGTGTTTTCTGGGATTACCACACTAAAATCTTCAAAATGGTGATGCCTAGTGGACAAGTGTGGACTGAGCACTGTGTTGCTTTCTGGAAGATCTCTAGCACCACAGCAGACTCCTGTTTGGATCAAGAAGCTACTATGACTCTCACTAAACATCCTTTGACCCTGCAAAAGACTTAAGCAATATAAGTTCATAGTCACTTAGCTGGAGTGGAACAAGAAATTGGCTGCCCTCTCCAGGAATTTACCCATACTTGTGGGCTCAGTTTAGCATTTGTTACATTAATCTCACTCATGGTTGACATTTTCAGGGTCCTGGTGGGAGACATCTATTGGGGGAGATCATGATCATGTAGATGGTGCCTTAGGTAACATGGGTCAATCCCATGGAGGCTTTTGAAGATGAGGGCTGAAATTTTAAATTTGTCCCTAGTATTTAACAATGAGTTAGTGAGAGGGGAGCATTATGGTGATGTACTCTTGGAGGCCTGTGGCTCTGTAAGCAGGCTGTTATGTTCTGAACTAATCAATATATATTTTTTTTAAATAATTTCATTCCTAGTTAAGTCCAGTCCAGTAACCAAGCCTGGAGAGCATAAATGATTAGTCTGAATATAATGGGTTTTGGCCAGCAGTAGGTGGGAAAAGGATTTTTTTTGGTAAAAAAAATAAAATAAAAATTGTTGTGCTAATGAGGTATCCAGCGCAATGAGGAGACCAGGTGAACATGTACACCATTTCCAAGATCTGAGGGGAGACACCCTCAAAGAAGCATGATGTCATGGAGATGGCAAGTTCTTGAAAGTTTCTGTCCCTCTCTGATATCAGCCCCATCTCTGTCCTTCTGGATTCAGTTTCAGTCAGCTGCTACTCTTCATCCATCCATCCCAGAGCTGGAAAACTGTGCTGCTTGAATCTGATGTGGTACTTGTGACTTTCCTGATGGATGGAGGAAGGGAAAGCTTGACCTTGAACTACAGGTCACTTTTGTTTTCTTGGCATTCATGTGATTATCCTAATATGGTTTCCATCATGAGGCAGCAGGCCCTTAAGCTTCTGTTGTACCTATTTCCGAAGGCCAAACACTTGCCACAGCAATCCATGACTATAGGCATCTGGTTCCAGAGGCAGTTGCTCTTACTGCGGTATCTGCAATATCAAGCAACTTTTCAGCTACCTTGATAACATTTCTGAATTCTTTCTGGTCTTCTTCAAGGAAAGAATATATGATGTGTCAAGACTTGCTCCACATTTTGTATTCATAGTAGCTCATATGAGACTGGTAGTTTCCTATGCAAGTAGCAAACTATTTTTTCTGAAGGAAACCAGCATCTGGAATTATGGCAAGGCAATAGAGAGAATGGTTACCTGTGTTGTAACTGTTGTTCTTCCAGATGTGGTTGCACATATGTATTCCACTGAGGTATGCGCTTGCCCAACGAGCTGCAACCAGAGTTTTCTGAAGCAGTACCCATCAGGACAGTGCATGTGCCCTGAACCTCCCCATAACCCTTCCTGAAGCTCCTTAAGTGCAGTGCCACCTCAACACCCCCTCAGTTCCTTTACAATGGAATATGGTGGCTCAGTACTCCAATGCAGATGGGACAGAAGGCGGGCCCTGGCATACATGTGTGCAACTATATCTCTAAAGGACAACCGTTACAATACAGGTATGTAACTGTTTTTTCTTTTTTGAGTGGTTGCGCACACATATTTCACTCAGATGACTCACAAGCAGTACTGTTAGGAGGTGAGACTTGGAGTCTACTTAAATAATGATTGCAATATTGCTTTCCTAAAGTTGCAGCAGATCCTGAAGCAGTTGTGATGGCATAATTATGAGTGAAGGTATGCTTCCATGGAGGACCAAATAGCAGCCCTACAGATATCCAATATAGAAGTGTTTCTCAGAAAAGCTACCGAGATAGCTTGAGCTCTTGCTGAATGGGCCAATAGTCTCTGTGGAAGAGGTGTATTTGCTATCCTGTACATCATTATGATACAGGAAGTAACCCATCTAGAACGTGTCCATGCTGAAACAGCTTGGCCTCTCACTCGGTCAGAATACAAAACAAAGAGCCAAGCCAAGGGGACAACCTGACACATCACAGCCATTAAACATAAAATCATAGAACTGGAAGGGACCTCGAGAGATCATCTAGTCCAGTCCCCTGCACTCGTGGCAGGACTAATTATCTAGACCACTCCTGACAGGTGTTTGTCTAACCTGCTTTTAAAAATCTCCAATGATGGAGATTCCACAACCTCCCTAGGCAATTTATTCCAGTGCTTAACCACCCTGACAGTTAGGAAGTTTTTCCTAATGTCCAACCTAAACTTCCCTTGTTGCAATTTAAGACCATTTCTTAAACAATTTTTCCTCCTCCTCCTTATAACAACCTTTTACATACTTGAAAACTTATCATATCCCCTCTCAGTCTTCTCTTTTCCAAATTAAATAAACCACAGTTTTTCAATCTTCCCTCATAGGTCATGTTTTCTAGACCTTTAATCATTTTTGTTGCTTTTCTCTTGACTCTCTCCAATTTGTTCACATCCTTCCTGAAATGTGGCACCCAGAACTGGACACAATACTCCAGTTGAGGCCTAATCAGAGTGGGGTAGAGCGGAAGAATTACTTCTCGTGTCTTGCTTACAACACTCCTGCTAATACATCCCAAAAGGATGTTTGCTTTATTTTGCAACAGCATTACCCTGTTGACTCATATTTAGCTTGTGATCGACTATGACCCCCAGATCCTTTTCCGCAGTACTCCTTCCTAGTCAGTCATTTCCCTTTTTGTATGTGTGCAACTGATTGTTCCTTCCAAAATGGAGTACTCTGCATTTGACCTTATTGAATTTCATCCGATTTATTTCAGACCATTTCTCCAGTTTGTCCAGATCATTTTGAATTTTAATCCTATCCTCCAAAGCACTTGCAACCCCTCCCAGCTTGGTATCATCCGCAAACTTTCTAAGTGTACTCTGTATGCCATTATCTAAATCATTGATGAAGATATTGAACAGAACCAGACCCAGAATTGATCCCTGTGGGACCCCACTCGTTATGCACTTCCAGCCTGACTATGAACCACTGATAACTACTCTCGGAGAACGGTTGTCCAACCAGTTTTGCACCCATCTTATAGTAGCTCCATCTAGGTTGCATTTCCCTAGTTTATGAGAAGATCATGTGAGACAGTATCAAAAGCTTTACTAAAGTCAACATATACCATGTCTACCACTTCCCCCCTATCTATAAGGCTTGTTACTGTGTCAAAGAAAGGTATCAGGTTGGTTTGACATAATTTGTTTTTGACAAATCCATGCTGACTGTTACTTATCACCTTATCTTCTAGATGTTTGCAAATTGATTGCTTAATTATTTGCTCCATTATCTTTCCGGGTACAGAAGTTAAGATGACTGGTCTGTAATTTCCTGGGTTGTCCTTATTTCCCTTTTTATAGATGAGCACTATATTTGTCCTTTTCCAATCTTCTGGAATCTCTCCTGTCTTCCATGACTTTTCAAAGATAATCGCTAATGGCTCAGATATCTTCTCAGTCAGCTCCTTGAGTATTCTAGGATGCATTTCATCAGGCCCTGGTGACTTGAAGAAATCTAATTTGTCAAAGTAATTTTTAACTTGTTCTTTCCCTATTTTAGCCTCTTCTGATCCTACCTCATTTTCACTGGCATTCATAAAGTGGTATGTTTTCTTTACTAGGATGAAAAAAACTAAACTATCCCTTTTAAAAATCTAGCAATCTTTACATCCTTCCCACACCAGTGTTGGCACATAGAGAGGAATGGAAAAGACTTGTTTCCACCCTGTCATTTGCTGCTGGTTCCATTTGCTCTGTGAATAGAGATCAACTATTTTACCCTCTCTGCTAAGAGCTCTTCTTAAGGTTTCTCTTGGGTGCCTTTGTTTCCTCACACCAGATGGTTTCTACTTGAGAGCTTCATGTGGATGTCTGTGTTGGCATCTGGAGTATACGCCCCAGATCTGTCCAGCACTTCCTTCTGATACTTTTGGAAACAAGTTGCTTGTTGGCAATTTCTCAGATCTCTGCTGATGATGAAGTCTTTCCAACTAATGTCCAGAATCTTTCACAGGTAGAGGAGACATAGCTGGCTCCCAGTCTGGCTGACTCCCAGTCTGGTCCAGTGAGCCCCCTCCAAACGGTTGCACTTACTGGAGCCGCTGGTCTGCCACTTGAGCCTTGCAGCAGCTGCAGCACAGCAGTTGCTCAATGCATACCATGCTCACAGTTGCACTTGCCCTACTATGACTTTCACTGTCTGCTCCAAGCCCTGCTCCCACTCTAGCCTCACTCTCCCGGTCCATTCTGGTTTCTGACTCCTTGCTCCGACTCTTGGCTACGTTCCTGACTACGACTCTGGCTTACCCTTCAGCTTAGGCTTTGACTTCTGACTCGGGTTCTAACCTTTGGCTTGTCCCTTTGACCCTGACTCCAGCTTCACCTTTGGACTAGTGACTGATCCATGGATCTTCACTTGCCATTACCCAAACTGCCACCACAACCACCAGGCAAAGTCCTGTTCCACTCACTAGGTTGGCCGCACACACCCTGACAGCTTGCAGTTTGAACAGCCCACAAAAAACCAGACGTAGGGAGGGCATGGGCTTAATGACATGGAGGTTGCTTCTGAAACAATCATAGTGGGAGCCCCACTCAACCTCATGGACTTAGTAGGCGCCTTACAGGAAAAACGAGCCCAGTTTGCTGCACTTCGAGAATAGAATGCAGTCCTGTAGGCCCAGGTGCAGGCTCACGAAATCCAGGCCCAGGTGACTGCACTACAGAACTGGAATGCCAGCCTCCAGACCCAGGTGCAAACCCAGGCAGTGGCTAAAGTCCCTTCGACTCTCACACCTATTATCTGTGAGTCCAACGTTCCCCTACCGGACAAGTTCAATGGGGACTGGACCAAATTCCAGGGATTCTTGAATCAATGTCACCTTGTTTGTACTGCAACCACAATAATACCCCATGGATTGCTCTCGGACTAGGAATCGTGATTATTTGGCTTACTGGAGAGGTTCTGGGGTGGGCTTACCCACTATGGGAGATGTTTAGCCTTCTTTTCAAACATTTTGAGACAATGGAAGATATTTTTGACAATCTTAACAGAGAGCACATTGCAGAATCTGTGCTCCATGCCCTCCAGCAGGGGTCCCGGTCCATTGCCAGATACACTGCTGAGTTTTGATGCCTGGCAGCCAATACCTGCTGGAACCAGGCTGCATAATGACACCGCTTCTGGTAAGAACTCAGTGATTCTATTAGAGATGAATCAGGGGCACTGAGTGGCTCTGACTGATCTGTGCATCAATATTGATGGCTGACTAACAGAACGAGGCCAGGAAAAGCAGCGCATCCCCCGACCCTTACTGAATCAGACCCGTCCGTCCTATGCAACTCCAGGTAGTCTACAATACCCCGAGCCAATGTAGATTGACCAAATTCAACCCTGCCTCTCCATCAATGAAAATAAGTGATCCTGGGCTCTAGGACTGTGCCTGTACTGTGGAAAATGTTCGCATTTTGTGGTGGGCTGCTGACCAAGAACCACCATCCCTCTGAGTCAGGAAATCCCAGAACCCAGCCCCAGTAGCAGGGCCAGATCTGGGTCAGTACTTCACTCTGCCAGCCCGTGAGCTGCTCTGCCACTGCACTGCTGGAATCCAGACAATCCCCAACCAGCGGACCAGTCCACTTCATCTTCTCCTTGGCACCTGGTGATGCCTGTCCTCTGTTTGGAGGCCCTGGTTGACTTGGGTACGTACGGTAACTTAATTGACTAGGAAGTTGTCAAGGATCATCGGACCCCTACCCTCCACAAGGACTTCCCCTTCTCGAGTGCGTCGAGACCATTGATGGGTCACCCCTCTCTTTAGGGCCCATCACATATCAAATGGCATCCCCTGAGGTCATCATCAGCAGCAGTCAGTAGGAAATCATGCAGTTTGGGTTGATCCACGCCTCACATTCATTTATTTACGCTCTCTTTGAGCCAAAGCTACAAGCCCTCCAGGAATATCTAGAGGAAAACCCAGATGGGATTTTATTCATCCCTCCACCTCTCCAGCTGGCACCTCTATATTCTTGATAGCCAAGAAGGATGGCTCTCTCCAACTCTGCGTTGATTACTGGGCACTAAATCAAATCATGGTGCGCAATTGATATCCTCTTCCCTTTATTAATGTGCTTGGAGAGACTCTACTTAGCTCGGATCCTTACAAAATTAGACCTTCATGAAGCATATAACTTGCTCAGAATATGGTAAGGGGGTGAGTGAAAGACAGCCATTTTGAATATTTGGCTATGCTGTTTGGCCTCTGTAATGCCACCGCTACCTTCCAGCATTTTATGAATGAAGTCTTTAGGGATATTCCATCAGTTCATGGTCACCTATTTAGCTGACATTCTCATTTTCTCTGAAAATCAAGAGCTCTGTATCTGTATCATTCTAGACTGGCTTAGTCAGAACCAACTCTATGCCAAGTCAGAAAAATGTGAATGTGACAAGAACACGGTGGAGTTTCTGGGTTATGTCGTATCCCTGGCAGGACTCACTATGGACTCCTGCAAGGTAGCGGTGATTACAGCCAAGTCCTTCTTTGAATGGTTCCAGTCTGTCTTATGAGTCCTTATTTGGGGAAGACCTAGAGAGGAAGACCAACCCCTCTTTCTCCCAGGAGAAGAGTCCAAGTCCAGGGGTATGTCCAAAACCACTATAGCCTTGGTAGTGAACTGTGTACAGGTGGCAGGATATTCAAATGAGGGCCCTGGGGCAGAGAAGAGTCTCACTGCTTGTTCCATGAAGTGTTGCTTGAGGCACAGATCTCTGGAAAACTGTGTTCTTCTTTTGAAAGAATGGCTGATACTGCACCTTTCTTTAATGTATCCCTCACAAAAACTCAAAAGATAGCACACGTAGAGGGCACTATTTGAGACACACACCCCACAACAGGCAGTGCTTAAAGCTCAGTGAGTGCTGCATGCCATCGATGCCTAGCACTGAAAGCCAAGTCCTAAATACTTTAAAAACAAAAATAAAATCATAAAGGAAGCCTAACTACTGGGTACTAACTGCTAAGTAACTATTTACAAAAAAGGCAGAGATCTGCTCACTGACTATGCAGAGAAAAAAACATGAGGTAAACTACAAAGAGCGCTCTGACTCAGGCCACGAGCAGTGAGAAGGAACTGATTACGGGTGTGGTGGCATCCCCGCTCTCCCAACATAGCCTCAGGAGAGGCCATGAGGAGGCGTAGGGCACATGCACCATCTCAACAGGTACTGCTGCAGAAAACAGTCTGGCTCCTGTGCACCAGGCACGCACACACACACACACACACACACACACACACAGGGCCAGATTTACACTTTAGGCACCCCTAGGCACAGCATTTTCAGTGCCCCCCTGCCTACAGTGGACCTATGTGTAGGGGTCCTGGCCAATTTGAGGGCCTACATAAAAATGGGCGCCTAAGCCTTGGAAGAACCGCTGGGTGGAAGCCCTGAGCCTGGTGCCCCGAGCCCAGGCAGGAGCGGGGTGGGGGGCGGAAGCTCCGAATCTGGGTGCCCATAGCCCCGGCAGCATTGGGGGGAGGCAGAAGCCTCAAGCCTGGGTGGCGTAAGTCCTGGCTGCAGCCACGGGGGCTGAAGCCTTAAGCCCCAGCTGCAGCCACTGGGCAGAAGCCCTGAGCCTGGGCCGGCTGGAGCCATGGAGGGCTGAAGCCCTGAGCTTGGGCACCCAAAGCCCCATGGCAGGAGCAGGAGGGAGGGTGGAAGCCTCCGCCCAGGCAGAAGCTAATCTTAATACCTGGCTATTGCAACACATTGCCTGGCAACTCTGAAAAGAGACTCCTGAGGGCTTCCATAAAAATACACAGTGTTCCCATATAAAACACATTTGGAGGGAATTTGGCTATAAACCAACATTTCAGTGGTCTCATTTACAGATGAGCTATAGGTACTAAATATGTGGAAGAGGACATAAGTCTCACTAGTCTCAAGAAGAATCCCACTGAGACAGAGGCTGTTCTAAGATTGGAACAGATTGATGAATGTCCTTGAATCTCTTTCCTGAAAGAAAGATTTTGGCCAGAGCCAAGTCCAGGATGACTCTGTGAAGGATAATCTTAGGTAGGAACAAAAATGAAATTATCCCAATTTAGATGGACAGCTAAGGATTGGAACAGTGTCATGTTGAAGAAATGTTTTAATGCTTATTGAGACAGTAAACAATTAAACCTTATTGAACAATAAAACCTCTTTAACAATTTTTATTGTTTCACAGGAAACTGGCAAGACAAAGGAGTATGGAACAGGATATGTCAGAAAATACAGAAACCCCAGTTGATAAAAGGTACCTTCTGAGTTGTGGCCAGGATCAAGGTTGATGTTGTTCCAAGGTTTAGTGACTTTTGGAAAATGAAAATTTTTGATGGTACTTTTTAATAAATTTACCTGCACAGAAAGTACTAATAAGGGGAAACTTGTTTTTATTTATTTTAAACTAAAAAGTATAGCTGAGACAGCCATCAAGATTTCCCGGGAACTCCTCCAGTCTTACTGCATACAGTGAAACTGAAAGCTGATGATATATAAGGGATTGCTGTGGTTCCTCTCCAGAAGTGGTGCACAAAACACATTAGTGAAGTCAATGGTTGTAGAACTACAGAGCTATGTGACTTTCTTGGCAATCTAACACAAAGAGCATACACTCAAGAATGTGGATCTATTATATGTTGTAGCTTTAGAGAATGTGACAGTTACTGGCTATCATATCATCATATCATATAATATGCCACATCACCCCTCAAGAGACACAAAATATTCCAGATTTTTAAGAGGCTCTCCGCCTTCTGTTATAAAATTGTCAGTTGACTTCACAGAATTTGTATGCCACTGTAAGCATGAATTTCACAGGATACTAAGAAGGGTGACATAAAATGAAAATGTAACTATTTAAAATACAGATATAGCTTAAAAACTGACAAATTATTTGGGTATTTTTTTGACTTACTTGTTCCAACATCTCAGCCTTTTCCCTGTCAAGTTGAGATAGACGAACTCCAAGTCTGGATCTGGACTTCAACTCCTCCTCCCACAGATTATGTGTATCTTTTGCAGTCATTGATAGCATGGTTTGTTTTTGGACCTACAGAGTAAGCATTTGCACAGAACAAAAATGTAACAAACAAATGTCAAGATTATTGTCAGGCTGGAAGTTATAAAAATTTTAGTCACATATGAAGGCCCTAATTATCAGTACAGTAACTCCTTGCTTAACATTGTAGTTACGTCCCTGAAAAACTATACTTTAAGCGAAACGATGTTAAGCGAATCCAATTTCCCCATAAAAATGAATGTAAATGTGGGGCGGGGGAGAGTGGGTTAGGTTCCAGGGAAACTTTTATTGCCAGACAAAAGTGTATGTGTGTATATATATATATACACACACACACACACACACACACACAGTATAAGTTTTAAACAAACAATTTAATATGTACACAGCAATGATGATTGTGAAGCTTGGTTGAGGTGGTGAAGTCAGAGGGGGGAAGAGGGTGGGATATCTCCCAGGGAATGCCTTACTGCTAAATGATGAACTAGCACTCGGCTGAGCCCTCAAGTGTTAACACATAGTTGTTAATGTAGCCTCACACTCTACAAGGCAGCAGGAATGGAGGGAGGAGACACAGCATGGCAGAGAGAGACAGAGGAACACACCGTGAGAGTGAGTGAGAGTGTGTGTGTGTGTGTGTGTGTGTGTGTGTGAGTGAGTGAGTGAGTGAGTGAGTGAGAGAGAGAGAGAGAGACACGGACCGTGTGTGTGTGTGAGAGAGAGAGATGCGCATTGCCCCTTTAAGTACACTGACCCCACTCTAAGTACACTGCAGGAGGCACCTTGGAGCAGCTCCAAGGCAGAGGGCAGGAGCAGCATATGGCAGTGATGAGGGACACCTGATCTGCCCGGCAACTGATAGCCTGCTGGGCAGCTGCCGCACAGGGAACTTAGGGGAGCTGATAGGGGGTCTGCTGGTCCACCCTGGTTCCAAGCCCCCACCAGCTAGCTCCAACGGGCTGCTCTTTCTGCAAGCAGTGGACAAAGCAGGCGGCTGCCAAAGAACGTTATAAGGGAGCATTGCGCAACTTTAAACAAGCATGTTCCCTAATTGATCAGCAACATAACAATGAAACAACGTTAACCGGGACGACATTAAGTGAGGAGTTACTGTACCTGTCTTTTTATCTGCTAATTTCTCTCTTAAGAAGCCCATCCAACAATCTATAACAAGAGGGCTGTCTTGTTACTTATGACCAGGAGGCAGCAACAAAGAAATTAGAGGAACAAACCCATAGGGGCCCACTCCAACTCAACTCTCCAGAATGAGGTCTTCCATAGCTGGAGATCATATGAAGTATAAAGTTAACTCAAGAAAGAAAACTAAAAGCAACACTGGGAGAACTGGTGGATAGAAATGGCATGCCGTATTATATATCTAGAGAAAAATCAGCAGGTGAAATTTCTCTATGTCTAATAGAAGGCAGGCATTGATGATTAGAAGCAAAAATATATAAACACTCACTCCAACCACTCACACAAATTTTAATATTATGTACAGATTTCCTGTCAGCCCTACACCAACCTACAAGACTTCTGCTAAAGGATGCATCAAAAGAAGGCAAACTTATACAGCCTGGTAAAACTGTGGATACTTGATCATGATGTAAACTTGCAAATTTCTTGCATGGGTCCCTTACACTTACTTACAAAGTTGCTGTAGACTGACTGAATGGTAATAATGCCTCTGCTTTTTGGCAAGGAGAAACTCCTTATATTGTAGGCTTCCCCAACAATTCCTGATCCACTTAGAGATAGAAAAAAAAGACAGTTACCTTTTCCGTAACTGGTGTTCTTTGAGATGTGTTGCTCATGTCCATTCCATATTAGGTATGTGTGCTTGCCACGTGCACCGGTGCCGGAAGTTTTTCCCTCAGTGGTATCCGTAGGGGACCGGTTCTGGTGCTCCCTAGAGCGGCGCGCACATGCCATGGTATAAGGGGCGCCACTGGCTCCCCCCACCCTCAGTTCCTCCTAGCCGGAAACTCCAACAGTGGGGAAGGAAAGTGGGTTATGGAATGGACATGAGCAACACACCTCAAAGAATACCAGTTACAGAAAAGGTAACCGTCTTCTTCAAGTGCTTGCTCGTGTCCATTTCATATTAGGTGACTCTCAAACAGTGCCAATAGAGGCAGGTAGGAGTTCACGGGGATGTGTAGATTGCAACACAGCTCTGCCGAACCCAACATCGTCTGTGGCTTGCTGAGTGATGGTGTAGTGCACCATGAATGTGTGAACTGAAGACCACTGAACTGAAGTCGCAGCTCTGCAAATGTCCTGAATGGGAACATGCGCCAGGAAGGTCGCCGAGGACGCCTGAATTCTGATTGAGTGGGCCCTCACAATTGGCAACGGATGGACCTGTGCCAGCTCATAACCGGTCCAGATGCAGGAGGTGATCCAGTTAGAAATCCTCTGCGATGACACCGGAAGGCCCTTCATGCGGTCTGCTGTCACGATGAAGAGCCGGGTCAACCTGCGGAAGGGCTTAGTACGCTCCAGGTAAAACGCCAAGGCACATCTGACGTCCAGGGCATGCAGCCTCCTTTCTTCCCCAGTGGTGTGCGGCTTCGGACAAAACACCGGGAGGAAGAAGTCCTGGTTAACATGGAAGGAAGACACCACCTTCGGCAGAAAGGCTGGATGGGGTCACAGTTGAACTTTGTTCCTGTAGAACACTGTATACAGCAGCTCCGATGTCAGGGCTTTAAGCTCCAACACTTGTCTCATGGATGTTATCGCCACAAGGAATGCGACCTTCAATGACAGGTGGGAGATGGAGCAGGAGCCCATAGGCTCCAAGGACTGGCCCGTGAGCCTAGAAAGAACCAAGTTAAGGTCCCACTATGGGACAGGTGCCCGGGCCAGCGGGAAGCGTCTCTCGAGGCCTCTCAGGAATCGGACTGACATGTCGTGTGAAAACACTGTCTGACCTTGGATTGGCGGGTGAAAAGCAGAGATAGCTGCAAGGTGTACTCTGATGGAAGGGAGGGCCAGCCCCTGGTACTTAAGATGGAGCAGATAATCTAAGATAGACTTCAAGAGGAGCGCGTTGGAGAGATGGTACGCTCAGATGCCCAGTGGGAGAACCTTGTCCATTTAGCCAGGTAGGTTGCTCTAGTGGAAGGCTTCCTGCTTTCCAAAAGGATTTGCTGGACCTCGTTAGAGCAGGCCCGCTCCTCCAAGTTCAACCACGCTGCATCCACACCGTGAGGTGAAGGGGGGCGAGGCTGCGGTGTAGGAGACGCCTGTGATCCTGTGAGAGCAGATCCAGTCAGTCGGGACAGGGAGCAGCCACTGCCAGGTCCATCAGTGTGCCGAATCAATGTTGGCGCGGTCACACTGGGGCAACCATGATGACTTCAGTCTTGTCTCTCTTGACCTTTGATAGGACTCTGCTGATGAGCAGGATTGTACTATCTATCCCCATTTTACATATGGAGAAAATGAAGCACATTCTAACACAGGGGCGGGCAAACTTTTTGGCCTGAGGGCCACATCGGGTTTCCGAAATTGTATGGAGGGCTGGTTAGGGGAGGCTGTGACTCCCCAAACAGCCAGGCGTGGCCTGGCCCCTGCCCCCTATCCAATCCCCCCGCTTCTCACCCCCTGAAGGCCCCCCCGGGACTCCTGCCCCATCCAACCCCCCCGTTCCCTGACGGCCCTGCCCCCGGAACCCTTGCCCCATCGACCCCTCCCTGTCCCCTGACCACTCCCGAAACCCCTCCCCCTGACTGCCCCCCCCCGCCACACCATCCAACCCCCCCCTGGATTCCTGCCCCCATTCAAGCCCCCCATTTCCCGCCCTCTGACCGCCCCGACCCCCATCCACACCCCTGACCACCACCCCGAACTCCCCTGCCCTCTATCCAACCCCCCCGTTCCCTGCCCCCTCACCGCGCTGCCTGGAGCACCGGTGGCTGGCGGTGCTACAGCCGCGCCACCCAGAGCATCAGGACAGGCAACCGCGCCACCCAGCTGGAGCCAGCCACACCACCGCGCAGCACAGAGCACCGGGTCAGGCCATGGCTCTGCAGCTGCGCTGCCCGGCAAGAGCTCGCAGCCCCGCCACTCATAGCATTGCATCGGTGGCGCAGTGAACGGAGGCTGCGGGGGAGGGGGCTAGTCTCCCAGGCCAGGAGCTCAGGGGCTGGGCATGAGGGTCCTGTGGGCTGGATGTAGCCCGCAGGCTGTAGTTTGCCCACCTCTGTTCTAACATGTTCAAGATGAGATGGCAATCCACAGCTGAGACAAGAACAGAAAGTTTCCCACATTCCACTCCTGTGCCTTAACTACATAAGCATTTCTTCCCTATAGGCCACAAAACACATTATGCATGAAACTGTTCAAGTTGATGAAAACATTACATGTTTACAGGGGCGTCATAGACTTTAGGGTCAGAAGGGACCATTATGATAATCCAGTCCGACCACACTCACATAACCTCACCCACCCCACCTCAGAAAAAGGAACTGTTAAACTCATAATATGGCTCTTAGGAAACATATAAACAAGTCCTTACTAAGACACCTTGCTCTATAATAGGGTCTTGAATGCAACTCCCCTGGGTATTGTGTAATTTCCTCCCTTCATACAAAGCTCCCAAACCAAAAACAGTTATTTCATTCCTGCCCCACAACCATGGTCATTTATAACAGTTTGCAGAGGAGATAAAAAGTAATGGCCATGTGAATTGTGTCTTAATTTACCTGCTGATTTAGCTGTTCTTCTAAATTGATTTTTGCTGTCTGTAAGCCTGTTATCAAGTCTTCAAGGCGATTATGAACCTATACAAGTATTAAAAAAAGATATTACATTTGTTACTTTCCACACTCAAGTTCATATATAATTACAGAACAAAAGTGATGCAAGAAACAAACAAGTACTGTGAAAATTTCTAAGGACAGTCAGACATATTCAAAGAATATTTTCCTTTTTGTATTATTACATACCTGCCATACCTGTTTTGATGTCTATGTCAACTGATTATTTCCCCTAACATTCCAGACATAATGGGACAGACAGCCAGGCCAGAGACATCCTCCCCTGGCCCTCCTCAGATAAGGTGGGAAGGGATGGGATGGGGAGAGTGTGGCTAGGCTAGGGGTGGGGTCATGTCGGGAGTGGTCACAGGGGTTACTCCCCTGACCCCCAGCTTCTCCCCCTCCAAAACATTTTCCCACCAGTTGCTGTCCCGGCCCGTCAGGGTAAGCAGCTGGCACGCCGGGACACTTTGTTTACTTAGGTTTACCTCTGTGCCTGCAGACGCTCGAGGTAAACAAACCATCTCGGCCCACCAGCGGCTTATCCTAATGGCCCGGGAGCCAAAGTTTGCTGACCCCTGAATTATAGGGTCGGCTTATGAATGGGTCATAAAATTTTTCCATTTTTTACTTATCCATCTTGGGGGGGGGGGTCGGCTTATAAACAACAGGCTTACTATCGAGTATATACGGTACCAATCATTTGCATTCATAGAGTATTTTGACTCAACAATTCTACATGTCACAAGACTATGAACTATGTAAAGTGCAGTAACTGTTGTGAAAGCATGTATACCCTATTCTCAGAACCAAATATTCTAGGCAAAAATTAGATAAAGTTCACAGCCAATATAACCTCAGCTTTTTACTGTGGTTCATCATCTAGAAGAGAACTCAGAAGAAGTGTGGATCTGCAGAGTTAACATACAAGTCTCTCCTATGTTATTTGCCATATATATATAGAGAGAGAGAAACACAGAGGGGCCTCTGTTCAGATCCATTCAATTAATCTCTAAATCCAGGCCTGTTATTACACTGCAGGTGTCTCAGTACCTGAGGGTATATGGTGGTACTTCATTACATATAAAATCTCTTCCACAGCATGCCTAGAAAAAGCCTAATAGTACCTTTCTCTCCCTACCCCCAAACTACTTCCCACTTACTCCAGTGATTGAAATAGACTGTGAATACCGAGAATAATTCCTCTCGGAACAACTTGCTTCTGCTAGCATTTCTCCTCAATTTCCACACAGTCCAACTCAGGGAGCTACTGGACCATGTGACAAAAGGCCTATCTTTGAGGAAGAGGTGTACGGTAAGATGCATCTATATTAGACCTGAAAACAATGGCCTTCATGGCTAATTTGGAAAGATGAAAACTAAAGATGCTCCCCATATTGCTTTGCCAGTTTGGGTGGAGTGGACAGTTCAACCTCTATGCCCATTCATATTTGACTTCTCTATGACACTGCCTACAAGGGTGTCAATTAGTGACAACTGTCGTGGTGATTTCTCTGATGTGGACTTTATTTAAAAGAAAAGCTAGCTACCACAGAAGAAAAATGGATCTTAAACAAAAAGTCAAAATCTCACAGAAGGTACCACAGGGATCCAACTTTGTTGTTTATTGCACATCACTAAACACAATATTAGGAAGCAAAGGGAAAATCAACTATACATAGCAAAACCAACCTCTGCTTATTGAAAAATCTTATCAGCTGACAACCTAAAAATGATTTTTTCCTTCTATACATGTGTTCTTCCCCTATTCATTGCATATTTAAACCTTTACAGTTCTTTCATTTATATTATATTAAAAAAATTCTAGCCATGAAATCAGTTGTAAAAACTGAGAAGCCAACATATAAAACAAGGGATATAATTCTATTCAGATGTTCTGATGATTTCATTTAGCATCAGCAGACTAGTGCGGAAGTATTTTATCATCAAAATCCCAAGGGAATTTCTATTGATTAGCTTGTTACATATATGTGTTTAACAATATACATGTCTAATGAATGTTTGAAAACTTGTCTGCTTTAAAATCTTAAACATTCACATTAGTATTAATAATAAAATACATCACATTGAAACTAATTGAATATATAATGTCACATGAATAATAATAATACATATAATGCCATCTCAAAATTCTCAGAAACCCAGTATTTGGCTATATTAGCCTGGGATTTTCATAAGATCGTAACTCCATCAGATTTGAGAATCTATTCCCCTTAGGCTCCTTTGAAAATCCCAGCCTTAATGCATAGATGCAATACACTCACAAGAAAGTTAAGCCTGCGGCTGACTTACGGAAGCAGAATCCTGCAGGTCTTTCTGAAGTACCTCAATTCTGCTTGTTTGCTGTTTGGTTGTAGCTTCCAATCTGGCATTTTCAATTTCAAGTCTTAAAAGCAAATAAATGTTTTAATATGTAACAATATGATTTTCCTAGACAAGTCTCTACATCCACAATAGCACAAAACTTGAAATAGTTTTGAAATAATCATTTACATATGAATTTCATAATCTAAAACTCATTTTAAAATTGTATTTAGTATTTAATTCTGTAATTTGTAATTGTGTATTAGCAAAAGTCCTTTTTTTTCTGGCCATATTTTAAACAATAAAACCTGATTTCAACATGTTGGTAATTTTCTTACCTTTGTATATGTTCTTCCAGTTGTTTTATAGCATTATTTGTTCCAGATGATGCTATTAGAAGGTCTTGCAATTTCTGGGAAGAAGCATTCACTTCTCGTTCTTTACTGTCCAATGCATTCTTCAAATCATGAACACGTCGTTCAGACTGAATATACTGATCTTCTGATTCTTGCAGCTGTAAACAAAGCAAATTAAAGGTAACTGACGTTTGAAGTGCAAGTATTTAAACCATTATTGAATTTCAGATGAAAACTCAACTTCCTGTACATAAACATTTGTTTTAAATAAATCCCTGGTCCATTTCCTTTCCTTTCTGTCCAGATGTCTGAAAGCCTTGTCCATGCCTCATCTTCTTCCTCAATTATTACTGCAACATCCTCCATACTGGCCTCACCAGTCCCATATTGCTCCTCTCCAATTAGTCAAAACACTGCTGCACAAATGATTTCTTCTCATCTTATAAGACCACGTCACTCTTTGAATGTCTTCACTTGCTCCTCCTTGCCCACTGTATCTCGTTTAAAATCTTCATCCTTACCTTAAAGTTGTTGCACAACTTTATAACTGATCTGATATTTTATTATTTGTATTCCAGTACTTCCCAGAGGGGATCAGGGCTCATTGTGCTAATCACTATACAATCACAGAAAGAGATGGCCCCTGTCCCAAAGAGCTCACAAGATCTTGGTTGAAACAAGATGAAGCATGTTGGTGTAATAAACAAACTGAGGGTATGAAGATGAGAAGATGGCAGCAATGATGAGAGAAAACAGGAGTTACACGAGTTAACTTTAAAAAAAATGAAGTATACAGATTGATAGCTAAAAACTCGGTTGCAGAAAATACTACAAAAATAATCTGTTGCACAAATAGATGTAATAATCCAATATTTCTACTTTTCTGGAGAAGTCAGAGACTGAACTGAGCTAAAGAATTTATCTACAAACTAGATCAGGGGTTCTCAGACTTCATTACACCGTGACCCCCTTCTGACAACAAAAATTACTACAGTACCCCAAGAAGGGGGACCGAAGCTTGAGCCCACCCAAGCCCCACCTCCCCGGGGGGGGGGGTAGGAGAGAGCCAAAACCCCACCTCCCCAGGCAGGGGGCCAAAGCTGAAGCCTAAGGGCTTCAGCCCCAGACAGGGGGCCTGTAACCTGAGTCCTGCCACCCAGGGTTGAAGCCCTCGGGCTTTGGCTTTGGCCCCAGGCCCCAGCAAGTATAAGTCAGCCCCAGCGACCCCATCGCAACCCACTTTGGGGTCCCAAACCACAGTTTGAGAACCGCTGAACTAGATAATATGTTAAGTAAGAGACATAAACATGCATCTTCTTTGTCCAAGTGAGGATTTAGTTACTCTAAGACAAATTGTTATCAGGTATGTACCACAGTTATGAAAGAATATAAATTACTTAAATGTCATTGTGTCTCAAAAACAAGTTGCATCTTAGATGCCTAGAAATAATTTTAAGTCAATAAGTGTTTAAAGTGCTGAGATGATGAAAACTACTCATTGCTCTACTCTAAACAAACTGTATGTAGCTGCTGTGAAACGATAGCTGAAAAAGAAATAATGAATACCGGAACCGGAGCTTATACATTTTTCAGAACACATGGTTTGTGATGTCACAAAATGGACAACTCCTTAGATAATAGAGAAAAGTGTGAATTGAAGAGTTTATTGTTTCTAATGTAAGACGTAAACCATTATTAAAAAGAACAGGAGTACTTGTGGCACCTTAGAGACTAACAAATTTAT
>NW_020664419.1:40115197-40157614 GCF_002925995.2 Terrapene triunguis | reverse complement strand
CTGTTCTTTTTGCGGATACAGACTAACACGGCTGCTACTCTGAAACCATTATTAAAGTTACAAGTTACCTGTAGTTATATGTACTGGTGAATAACAAGTAAAATGAGAAGTGGTTTTGAATCATCAAGTGCATACTTGATGTTAGTAGGTGTGTGTGTGGAAGAGGAATAGGTTTAATTGGGTTCTAGTTTATAACGAGTTTTGCTTCTCTAGGCATTCAAGAATAGGTTTAGCTTAGAATTATGTGGGAAGATGATTTTAAATTGAATTGACATTTCAATAGTTAAAGCAATTTAAATTTCTAACTTTAGAATTTTTTTGATTGAACTGTTTTGATAATCGTACAGTATTTGATTTGTATAAAGCTTGACTGGCAATTTGGCAAAAGACTTGTATTAAGTTTCCATAGTGGTACCAAAATTATTTCCACAAAATAATACACAAGAAGTTTTATCACTGAGTGATAAAATTTTGTACCTTTCAGTTACTGTGATTTGATGCATTACTTCAACAAGTGTAGCATCCTATGTCAAGGCAATTCACTTAAACCTTGTAAACGCTATCCTATACATATTTTTAGTTTGCTTTCTGTAAACTTATTTTTTTTAAATTCTATTCTGATAACACAAAATCTTCAGAAATGTCAAATGCAGACAAAGTTTTCAGGCCCTATGGCAAAACCCCTCATTTAAATAGTTAACCACATTCCCCTGTCTCCTGGGGGAAGGCTGCTAATCAGAGTTACAACATGTGCTTAAGGAATAGCCTACTTCCTCAGAAAACGCCAACAACCACTTGTCCTGTCCCTCCTAGCCTGCAAAGAGGTTTTTGGAACTGGCTGGAGAGAAGCTAGATTTTAGTACCAATATGCAACTCTTTCTGGCTTTCAGCTCTACCTACACTTCCAAGACTAGAAGGGTGACAAAAAGGATTGAAACTACATGGGAGACAAGCTTCCACTCCTGCCCCATTCCACACCACCACAGCCTGAGGCGGAAGCACAGAGTATAGGAGTTTCTGCTCCTGCTCCCTGCCTCAGTCCTCAGAGGAGGGGTGAAGAGCTAAGTGTTTTCCTAAAAATAAACAGAGTGGAGAGAGAATAAAATGCTTGAGACAGCAGAGAGGATGAAATGCTTAGTAAGAGGGGGCTGAAAATTGAATTGTTAGAGGATAAATGGAGCAAGAAGAGAGGACTGATAAATTGTAGGAGCAGGGAGGACAGAATCAGTTATTTGCAGGTATTCAGAACTGATTAGTTGGAGAACTGATGCTGCTCCAAAATTCAATGAATGAATGAGAAATTAATGCATATTTAATTGATTAGTTAAAATTATGTAACTTGTGTTTTGCATCGTATCTGTCCTAATAGTCTCATATTAAATGCCCTAATCTAGTCTTTCTAGTACACGTGCACAGATCTTCTTGCTGCTGCCAATAAAATATGTTGTCCCAGTTCTGCCTAAAATAGGAGATTAGACTTTCTGCAATGTTTTGAAGAAAAATATAGTAATGAGAAGCAACTATTTTTACCTATAGCTAATGAGGGCTGTCGTCATGCAGAACACTTTTCTTGAATGCTTAGAGAAGCAAAACTCATGTTATAAACTAGAACCCAATTAAACTATTCAATTACTTTACATTTAAAGAAAAAAATGAACAATTTTAAAAGGCCAATTTTGCATTCCCTCACCCTGCTTCAAGACTTTAGCGTGACCATAATAGTTAAAGTAAAGCTACTATTGGAAGACAAGGGACTCCCTCCCTTCATAACATTAAAGTCAAAGGTAAGTGTAAAAGTTTAACCACAAGGTGACTGTTGTGACAAACCATCAGTAAAACAGTAGTAACAGAAATCAGCTTCTAATTTTATGTGACAAAGACAGACACTAGATATACTTGTATTTGAAATGTCATGCTATCAAAATCTTTAAAATAAGACTCCTATGTAGAAAGATTCCATTTAGTTTCATGAATTGTGATATTTCATAATATCTTGCATTTATAACAAAGTAAATTAAATTAATTCATGAATACAACTCTATTTGATATTATTCTCAAAATAAGCAGAACATGTCATGTTTTTCACTATTTGTAAAATCAATGAACCGACTACAGATTTACTACTGTATGAAGTTAATAGACCCTGTATACCTTGGTTTTAATCTTGTCTATTTCCTTTTGCAAATGTAGTTTGTCGTCTTCCAGGTCGTTGCGATAACGTGTTGTAACTTCAAGAGAAGCTTCTGACATTGATTGCTTTTTAAGAGCATCAGCAAGTTCTTGCTGCAGTTGTCTTACTGTACCCTAATGAAATATTTTCAAGTTTGTATTAATAAAGACTACAAAAATTAGTATGAAGAGTCCAGATCAGGGTTTAAAATATATTTTTTGATTTGTCAGGTTACATATCTCAACGAATCCATTCAGGAAAGCATTAAATGGTAAACAATCATGTCTGCCAGTGATGCGCCTAAATAGCTGCAGGCTCCCTCCCATCTGAGCACTGTCAATCAAAGCTAGTTGGACAGCTGGTGCCAATGAATGTGGATTGCCATTTTTAGAGAGGTTAAATGTATTTAGCCTGTTTAGGATGTGTGCTATCTTCTGCTCATGGTCATTTAAAAAGGAAGGGTCTTGGTCATTCCAGTGATGTAGGAAAGGACTTTTACAGAGAGTTTCCATTGTTAAGTCTGGTTTTGTTTTATTTTTTTAAGATATACCAGAATACAGATCTATCCATTTAGGCATAAAAGCCACAGTCTGATTGAGTGTACAGTTGGGACATTTATCACTTTATTTATTTTTTTAAACCAGATACCAACCTTTATTATCTTCCTTACCAGGACACTGTGAGATTGTTCAAAAGTGTTCAGAGCAATTAGTGACCACTCTGGTTATCAAAAAAATAAGTCACTGCTTCACATTCACAACCTCTCCACTATCCTTTTCTCTAGATTTCCCACTCCACTAAAGAAAAAAGCCCCACATTTTAAAATCCTCTTGAGGTTCCCATAAAATAGTATGTGGCATATCAAAATCCTCTCTGATTTTCCACCAGCTTATTTTAGAACAACACAGCCCTCTCGCTACTGACATATTGTACTTAAAATCTCGGTAACTCTGCTTATTTTTAGCATCTCCTGATGGAATCTATTATTTTAACTTATTAGCATTTGCGACCTACAAAAAAGACTCCAGGAAAAAGTGGCTGACAGCCCTGCTACAAATTCTTTTTTTCTTCTTTAAAGTAACCTTGACAAATTAGTCATTAGGTAGGCCTTCAACACCTTAACGTATCTGACCTGCTCAGAGTTTCTGGAATCATAATACAGAAAGGTAAATGCAATTTCAGAGTATCAATAATTTCCCAGCAACACTAAACTTAAGGCAGAGATCTACCTAAGAATTGCTGACATTCAGGGTTTATTTTCAAAAAAGACAAGGGACAGGAGAAAATGTCTGAAAGAACATTGCCAACTTAAAAATCATAACTCTGTCTGAAAATTTTGTATTTAATCTTCTTACAAGCAGCACATAAAAAGACTACAACAGAAAGAGATTACAGGGAAAAAATAGTTCCCTCCAGGCTTGTTGGTTTACTTTGGGTGTAGTTCACCCCACTGCGGATGGCTAGCACATGGCCTATGCATCATGTAAATTTCAGTTCTAAGGGCTTAAATGAGATCTCAGAGGTACATGGACTTGTGCTGGCCTCTGCACAGAGGTGATTTTCACTCTTGTGTATTTGCAAGCACTTTATCTATAGTTCGGTTCTAGCTGTTTTCCTTTTCAGTCACTTTCCATTTCTTGTGTGCAGTCTCTCATACAGCAACAAAGGAGCAAAAACATGCTTAAATCTCACTGAAAAGCATAAAACCCAGTAGGGGAAGTTTGGAGCAATTGTAGTATCTGAAACTAACTCATTTTTGAAGGTGGTGACTAGATTTCAAATTGCCAGCTCTTCTCCACTTAGATGTCTCTTACCAATTGTCCACGCTTCCCAATGATTCTTCAATTGATTTCCACCCATGCCCAAATCTAGTTTACTCTCCCTTGTGATCAGCGTCCCTTTCTTAATCTGTTGCTTTTCTTAGTTGTCTCCAATATTCTTCTTTGTCCTTGTCAAGGCTGATTCCTCACTCCGGCATTTCGAATGCAGAAGGTGGGGGCCCGCAAGGACTCTAAAAATTAATACTTGCCACTCCAGGCTTCTATTAAACTCCCAAGGTTACAGCTTTTCTCTGACCTTGGATGGGTAGATGCTGCCACCACGCAAGTGCAGAACCCCGTTGACAGCCCAGTAAGGCGCACTTGGGAATTCCTTACTGTGGGGTACCCTCAAGTCCTTACACCCCTCCGCCCCCCGGGAAAGAGCTGAGAAAGAAAAACAAAATAAATCAGCTGTTGCCAGCAGCTAATTAAAAAACGTGCACAAACCTCTTGGGACACAAAAATCCAATTCTGTTCTCGAAAAAGGTAAATTTTATTAATAAAAAAGAAAAGAAAATACATCTGGGAATTTAGGCTTTTGCTAGATTAAAAAAAAAAACAATTACAAGGATTAAGCATCAAGAATAGGTTTCCTGAGGTCCAGCTTAAAGGTTACAAGCAAAACAAAAGCATCTGGGGTTAGCACAGAGGAGTCCACAAGCCATAAAGAAATAAAAGGGATAAACCTAATTGCGTCTTCCTAGACATTTCCTGATCTATTTACATATCTGGGGTTTTAGATGAGTAGTTTCTAGGTATGATACTGATGATTTTTATACCTGGCCCAAGCTTCTCACAGAATAAGTCCTCTCCCCAAGAACAACAGACAGACAAAAAGGCAGTCTTGTTTCAATTTTACAAAAGTTCTAGCCTTCCCACATTGGTTCTTTTGGCCAGGTGCCCACTCACTTCCTTTTACCTATGCATAGCAGTGAGACTTTTTAACCCTTTACAGGTAGAGCACTTAGAGAACAGCTACTAAGAGCTATTTTATAGCTACTGGCTGGCTGGCTGTCCATAAAATGAAGCTATCTCCCACCCCGCCCCTTCATTTATCACAGTCCTATTGCCTCACTTATTTCCCACTTCCTCTCTTCTAATCTTTTGCCTCTGTGGCTTTCCTTTGTTCCATACCACTCCAGTCTAATGCTATCTGGAACTTCTTGAACTGTTTGGAAAGTTTTACTTTCCATTCCATGATGCACAAATTCCACTAGGTAAAAACTGAAAGGAGATCACACTTGTAGACAAAGTGGTTTATCCTTGAATAGTCTGAATTCGGAAGTCATTGCTCAAATCTTCTGAGCAGAATATATAGGTGATGGAAAACAGAGATGGCTTTATTTGCCACAAGCTATTACTATTCCAAGTACGAAACAGATAAGTGCATTCCCCTGTAAGTAAATTACACAATTATTTTTTCCAGCTGGTGTATTTCAAAATTTTACAAGGGTAAATTTTAAACTTTGTTATGGGACCTTCAGTGAATAAATGGTAAAACTCAAATCACTGTTTGAAATTTTTACACTTACCTCTCTTTCTACTTTCTCTGTATCGTATTTAAAGACTTGCTCCCTTAAATTATTACATTTTGTGATTAATTCCTTATTTCTCTCTTCCATCATATGAACTTGCTTTTCAGTATCAGCTCTAAGTTTACTGAATATATCACTAAATCTATCTTGGACATCACTCACTACTTTTTCTTTGATGATCCCCTTGTTTTGCATATCTTCCAATTGCTGCCGGAGTAAGACGTTTTCACTTTGAAGCTGTGCCAATCGTTCTTGCATAGATTCCTGTTTTACACTATATTTGCTCATTTGATCCTTCTCAATTTGTCGAGCATGATCAAGTTCCTTTGCCTGACATTGTGCATGACTAAGATCTCTTTGAGTACTTTCTAAAAGCAAAGTTTTTTCTCTAAGTGTGTGTGTTACATGATGAAGTTCATTTTCTAGACTGTTAGCTTTAGTTTCGACTTTACTAAGCTGTTGAGACAAGATAGTATTGGTGTCTCGCAGATTGGACAGGTCATGATTGAGCTTGTCTTGCAAACGAAGCCATTCATCACGCTCTCTTTGTAGTGTTCGCTCAACATCACCTTTTGATTTTCGACAGCATTCAAGTTCTTGAACAGCAGAGTTCAAACGGGAACGGAATGATTCCATCTCTGTCTCCAGTCTATCTTTATTTTCTTTTGCATGCTCTATTTTGGAAGTTAACATTGCAGATTCTGTCTTTAATACATTCAGCTGTCCATTATACTGAAAAACTGTTTGTGTCAAAGCCTCCTCATTGAGTTTTAGCTCCTTCCTAAGATCTTCATTTTTTTCTCTCAAGACCTCATTTTCTTCTAAATATTTGGTTTCTTCCTCCTGGTGCCGAATTCTTATTTGATCAAGCTCTAGTCTTAGTATAGCAATTTCATCTTGCAGTATCTGATTTTTGTGTAACAGATCCTTTTCTCTCTGATTATCAGGTACCTGAGTAATTGAGAACATATAAACATAGAGGTGAGAGGGGGGAAGGAAGGGAGAGGAGTTAAATTTCAAAAAACTGAGAACAAACATGCATTTTGATGTTTTCTAATAATCAACCTTGACTTACTTAAAATAGCTTTATAAACTACAATCTAATTGGCTGAAAAGGCTCGGAACCCACGTTATCTTTTAGTGGATGAACTCACTGGAACTGTAAGATACTATTCAGCAACCAAATCAGTAAGCCACATTCAAGTTTCTTTTTTATATCAACAATAATATAAACAAAGCCTTTAAATATTTTAAATCTAAAGCCTTTCAAATATATTACCGTGTTACTGAGTACATGTATGCTTTAGTGTATATGAGTTTGTCTTTATATTCCTTTAAAAATGTGGTTTAGGCTTGTTATCCCATTTGCAGAATCAGCAATAGAACCTAGCTCGCCTGATTCATTGTGTTTTTATTTCCCGATTTATTATTTCCTTCTCTGACTTCTATTTGAATATATATCCTATAGCTTTTAACTTTATGTATTATCTTGGCATTAAAGTGTGGTTTTTCCATGTATCCTTCATTTTCTTCCTTCTCTCTTCTTTCCCATATTACTGAAGCTTAGGTACGTAGTCTTCCAATCATCCAAACAGCATAATGTACTCAGATAATAATCAAATAGGAGATGTATATGTAATCTCTTTTGCTCTAGAGAGGAATAATTCATCCACCGTACTGAGAATTTTGGGTAGTGTGGTGAGGAAGAAGTATGACCAAAAGTTGGAGTGCTCCTGTTAAACAGCTTCTCACTGTGTCAAGCACAGGCATGTTAAATGTAATCACATTACTTTGAAGATGAAGTTACACTCTCAAAAGTGACTGTAAAAATGGGGTTCTTGGATTCCACGTTGGTCTCTCAGTGGCTTCTGTACTAAATTTGCTCAGTTTACAAATAAACAGCTATTTTTAATAGATGTGTTCATTCTGCTTTGTCCCTCACTGCCAGTAGTAAGGAACTCAAATGGGAACGTTGTTATCTAGTATATGATCGTATTTGAGCCAGAAAAGGATCCAGATGAATCTCCCTCAGCTTCACTGGCTCTGCACTAGCTAGCAGGAGTTAAAAGTAATTAAAAAAACAACAGAAAACATTTCAGAATATTGTCAGAAAAATAGGGGATGACTGAAGTTGAGAAAAGTGTCATTTTTACTTTACACATTTTCTAAGAGTATTTGGTGGATACTGCCGTCCACAGCATACCAATTTTAAATCTGGAAGTGAAACAAACATAGCAATGTTTACAAAACTATATTACTTTTATATATTGTAAATATTCTGGCAAAGGATGGCATTTTAAGTCAACGCAATTAGCAAAACATCCTTTGTTTACACTTAATAATGAACACTGTATAATTTTACTTGAACTGGACAGAACACTGCTTACTTCTGAACTTTTAGCTACAGTTATTTTAGTCTCTTCTTCTATTTCTTTCTGTTTCCAAAGATGGTTGTTCAAAATACCCTCTTGTAGAGCTCTGGCACTCTGTTCTTGAGAGAGCTGTCTCTGGGTTTCATTACGTTCTTCTTCAACCTGACACAAACACATTTTAAACATTTTAATATTGGAAAAATATACTAGATATAGTAATAATTGTTCTTTTCATCATGGCTTCCTCACCCATACATGAAGAGGTTTTGTACATTTGCCTAAAGAACACCTCTTTCAGCTATGTCTGCTTCCTTAGGATGTATATAGGATGGAAGTCTATCTTGAAAAGACAGAATTTAATAATGTCTTTAACTGATCTACTTTTAACAGTAAACTGAAAAGTACGTCCAATATTTAGATCACCCCAAACATTTAAAAAAAACAAAACATTTTTGTAATAAATTTTTCTTTCAAAGATGAAAGTAGTCACAAGTAAACATAGCTCTAAACTTTCAAAAATATGTCCCCAAATTGTGGGCTTAAAGTTGCAAATACAATTACTGCACCTGCAGTAATTACTGCAATTGCTGACTAAACTCCTGATTGCCACAGAAAATACACAAATAATTGCATTTGCAATCTTGAAGCCTTAACTGAGACCTAGCTAAAAGTCAGGTTCTTAATATCACTGCATAGTAATGTACAGCAAAATTTAGTTAAGACATTAAACCTCAGAAATTTATAGCATCTTGACTTCAATAGAACGTAGGTATGTGCTTAAAGTTAAGCACATGCTTAAATGCTGTGCAGAACAGGACTTCAGTGCTTCGCTGAAATGGGATTTATATACTTGTGCTCAATCCAAGACTTTGTCAAACTGTTGTACAAACAGTTCAGTGTGTCCATACTAGCCATGCTTACTGGTGTCCTGAAGTGTTGCAGTTTTCACAACATCCACAAAGTCTGTTCTAAACCATTTCAAATGCCCTTTGGGTACCGATCATACAGTTCCTGGCACAGCTTCCAGAAGCAATTGATTCTGGGAGATTTCAAAATATTGATGATGCAATGTGAGACAGTAACAGAAAAACCACCTGAACCATTTTAGTTCCATCCGCATTTGCACTAAACCTGTAGAAGTTGAAATTGTTCAGACTAATCTAGTATTTATTCCTACTGAAAGCAAGTCTAAACTAAATGGTAGTTGGTACCAATGAAAACAATTTGGATCTCGTATGTGTAAGAACAGGATGTGTTCTGCAAGTGTGGTAGGAGGACCATGAGAAGACAAGGCCTAAAAGTCACAATGGGGAATTGCTATCATGTTTTGAGGATAAGTTGGTATGCAGGCTGAATTTAAGAATGTTCAATGGTAAAGAAGCCTTAATGTTAAATACATTTCAACAATGAAGGTTATAAGTAGGTCAAGCGTAGTGAAAAGACCCATGAGATCATGTGCAGACAGTTGAATAGTACACACTGCATAAATACAGTACGATTGTTTAAATAGCTTAATAATCATATTTGAGATACCCAATCCTTTACTATAGAAATCATGATTCTTATTTTATAAAGTCAGTGCCTCATTGAGTATCAACTACCTACACAAGCCCAATAAAAACTATTTGTCAGAAATAGAGACCATGAATTCATAGCTTTATGACGTTTTGCTTTTTTTTAAAAAAAATCTGTCAACATTAAGTGAAGACTGACATTGAAATGCAAGTCAGAAACGCGCAAAAATTCTGTGAGTGTTTTCTGAAAATAAAAGAAAACATTAATCAAATGATCTTTTCAACTTAAAGCGATATTCTCAATATTCTTTGTCACAGACTTCTTAAGCTGAACTATTGGACAATTTTAGATTATTTCTGAAGCTGTACCAAAAAAACCAGTCCTCTCTGATGAGCAGGTTACTTTTCATGGAAAACTAATTTGGTACTGAAAATGTAAGGAATCTACAATTAAACAATTTGATCACCTAATATCAAATAAGGGTAAACGAATTTTCCAGTGTTTGGTATTGAATAAAGAATCATTTTGCAAGAATGGACACCCTGCTTCCATTTTAAAAGTCTAAATAACTAGAGCCCTGCCGAGATACAAAATTTGAGTCTGCATCCATCCATGATCTGCAAACATGGACTGCGGATATAATGTGGATATCTGCAGATTTGCAGGGCTCTATAAATAACACATACAGTTCTCACAGCTAGGACGTCACCAAGGGACACAAAATTCTTACCATTTTTCGAACAGTATTCACAAGGCCTCGTATTTCCTGAGGTGTTTTCCTCTTGAACCCCAGGTCTAATGTAGTTGAGGGAAAATTAATCCCTTTAAGAGCATTCTCTCTCACAGGAGGAATAGAAAATGATAGAAGAGGGGAAGGAAATCTGCTTTCAAGTCTGCTGGGAACATGTGCTCTACACAAAGGAGTAGAGGCAACAGAGCCTCTAAGAGGAGGACTAGAGAAAGAAGAGATGGGCTCTTGATGCGGCTGAATAACTTTCTTCATTCTATTAATTCTAGATCTGCCAGACCACTTGCTACAATCAACACAGACAGAAGTCAAAAGGCAATTTCCTAGCACTCTAAACTCTGAGAATATCCACTTTCGAGCAACACAACTGCAGTCTTCACAAATATTTCTTAAATCCACATTTTTTTCAGCTTGTTAAAGATCTTCTATTCCAAATTCCCAAACAAAATATTAAGCTGGAGATAATCGGATTCCAGGAAAAATTTATAAAAGAAAATATAAGGCCCGGGGAGTGTCCTGGAGTGAGACAAAAACCTTCCTTAATTTCTTGATGTTTGTTCATAAGCTCTACCTCTCATACTGACTCAGTATGAGAGGGATGAAAAATAGGCAGGTATTTTAATTATTCTTAAAACTGAACTCAAACAGGCAAATATGGCAAATTTAAAATAAAATCAGTAAACTAACATGTTGCTCTATTTAATTTTACAAATTTGTAATCAATTTATTATAGCAAAATAAAAATATGGAAATACTATAAATAACGATACATCCATATCTGCATCTGTCTCTCTTGCTGTGGTCATCTGACATCACAAACCACTAGAGCTTTGCTTTCATGGCTAATTATGATGTCACTAAAAATTTCTCCACACCTGCCTATCTTTATAACTCAATTTCTTGTTTGTTCTCAATCATAAGGTTACAAAGAAACAAGATACACATTTGTCATTCTTCTAAATTCAATGAAGCAGGGTGAAATGACAAATATTTTTGTCAAGAACCAAAACAGAACAATTATCAGATATTTATCTTCTTTACTTTAGAGAGTCAATAAGATGACTAAGAAGTTCTTCGAGTATACCACCCTGGCATATCCACATTTTTTAACATGGCTTAGTACCACAAGCTCAATAGCATCTGGAAAGCAGTGACCATTAGGGGTCTGAATAAGCCTCCCCACAGATCAGGATTGTTGTTGTCAGATAACAGAAACTGAGGGTTGCTGGGACTACAGTCCCTTTTATGCTTATTTTCAATTAACAATATGATCAGTCTGAGAAAAATAAAAAACAACATGGAGTAGATCTGTAGAAGCAGCATATTCTGAGAATGCATATGCTACTGAGTGCTGGAATCTGCAGAGCCAGCTCTTGAAAGAGAATCGTAGTTTCATGAGCATGCATGTAGAGAATTATATACTGCCATTGTAAATGTTTGACTTTATATTTTAAAATCCATATCTTAAAACATATTAGAACAACACCTCTGAATTAAAACACATGGGAAGAAACATATACAAGAAAATTGTGTTGAATTACATATCTTAAGATTTAATAAATAATAACCTGTTTCAAGTGATTTCTCAATGTTCTCAACTCCATTTCTAGACTCCTTTGGGTTAGCTCAAGCTGTTGTTTCTCCTCCATCTCTTTACAGTACTGATCTTCTTTCTTTCTAAGCAGTTCTCTGTTTTTTTCATACAGCACTTCTGTACTCATTCTCTTTTCTTCTTCTTGTTTCAAAGTAAACCTGGTATTTAACACAACATTATTTTAAAACCAAAACCCTGGAACATGCTTGCACCCATCATGAATTTCAACTGTTGATATTTCAGCCCACTTAAAAATTTGGTAAAGAGAAATATTCCACAGTATGTAGCTTGAACAATAAACAAACAGAAGAAGCACATTTTTAAAATCCTTCAATTCTTATCTTGTGACTCTTAAACTGACTTTTAAAGCAAATTGTAACCTCATTCAGAGGTGCCAGCTATACAAAAGTTTTGATGAAGATACATAACACACAAACTCACCAGTATGTAAGCTTTATAACAAACTAAAACACCACAATATTTGGTTATAAAGTTATAAAACATATTTCTTTACATAATGAACACAATGCCTTAATCAAAGTATGTATTTAATTTTAAGTATCTTCAATGCCATAAGGGCTAAATCCTATATCTTATCCCAAACCATGGAGGTGAGAAAGGAAGGGATTCTTCCTGCCCCCTTCCAAAAAGGTACTATCCAAAATGTTGAGTTATTCTACTAATAATATGGAACAAAGCATATTAAAACAGAGCAATTATAGTTGAAGATATGGCCCACTGAATCTAATTAAGGTAAAACTTGGCAGCTGCCTTAAACTAAATATCTTTACTCTGAACCTGTAATATTCACTAGGAGTTCCAAATAGTAAGTATAGATAATACTACCAGTAAAGTAAGTGTCTAAGGAAAAAGGGCAAGATTTTAAACATGACTTTTGTATAAATAAACTGACTGCACACCTTGTAGTAAGTAAGCAGAATGTTTTCTCCTCTGCAAAGGTTTCCTCCCCCCCCCCCCCCATAATGGAGTGTACTTAAAGAATGAAGCCAATAATCTAAAATAAATTTAGAAAAGTCTTGCTAGTTAATCAGCATAAGCTTCAAGCTTAATGTGATAAAAATGACAAGAATTTTTTTAAACACATGAAATTGAACCTTAAGGTATAACATTGATTTAATTTTTAGGTTAACAAAGAATGAAGGCCTTGAGGAGAGTTTAGCAATTTTATTTTTTTCTTTTCTGATAACTGAATCCAATTATCTATACGTGTAGAGACAGTGAACAAAGAAAAAAACAATGCATGGTATGTTTCCTTGTTCCCATGACATGAATAAGAAGCATTTGAGTATTGGGTGACTTATTAGATATTTTAACCAATATCACAAATCATATAGACAACAGGAAAAATCTGATTGTATACGAGGAAATGGTTGCTTTAAAATCGTGCTAACAATTTTCCAAGTATTTGTAACTACTAATACATAAGCAATTCATATTTTAGAGTTTGAACTCCAAACTTTACAAATAGTAAGAAAGACAAAGTGTCCCGTGATAAAAAACATTGACATGCAACATATGAGTCTGAACTTCAAAGATAAAGGGTTCAATGCCATACTTACTGTAACTCTGGTAGACTACAGCTGCTCATGAGTGTAGATCTGGTATTCATTTAGTTGTCATTTTATTTTAAAAAACCCAACATTCAAATATTTGTTATGAAAATAAACAGTGTATAAAGATTTGGTAAATAGAAAAGAAAAACAAAAGTATGCCAAATTTGGGATCAAACTGAAGAGTCCTTTTAAATACTAATACTTATCTGTTACACAAAAATCAACTTCTAAAAACAGGCTATTTATGTGAACAGTAACAAAAACAAAATTACCTCCCCCCGCCCCAAAATCCATACTATTCAGATCTATAGTCAAGAGATACTGCTCAGGTGGAAGCCCAAAGTTTGATCTTCCTTGACCTTGACGGATCTGTCATTGCTAACTGTGCTCGTCTTCACCCTTGCTTTCTTCCTTAGAACTGACACAGCTGGAACAGATTTCCTGGAGCCCTTAAAGTTCTTCAGTTTGCTGGAGAAAGTCACGGGAGCCAAGACTGGCCTCTTAGACCTTGGATCCAACACATTTCTGCAACTGGATGGTTTGGCCTCAAGGGGCTCCTTAAGGAGCAGCAGTTGTAATCTGTTGTGCCTCTCATCCAGAGCTCTGGGCGTGAAAGTCTAGCAGATGGACACCCAGAAGGAAAGAGGTTGTCTCCCAAGCATTTCAGACACTGAATGTGGTCATCTGATGCTGGGAGGACAGCTGGGCTTGAAACCCAGCTTCTTTCTCTTCGGTTCCACCATAACCCAGAACTGAACTAACAACTAACTATACTTATCACCATAGGCATAGTTTGACTTCTATATTGGGGGGTGTGTGTGTGGGGACAAAGGCTGGGGGGGTGAGGCTCGGCAGGGGATCTGGATGGGGGGGTGGGGTTCAGTGTGGGGGCTCTGGTTCTGGATGCAGGGGGGGAAGGCTTGGTGGGATAGGGATTCAAGTGCAGGGAGGGTGGCTCGACGGGGCGGGGGGTTCAGTGGGGGAGGTTCTCTGTGTGTGTGTGTGTGTGGGGGGGGGGGGGGGTCCGAATGCAAGGGGGTTGTGCGGACATGGGGGCAGCTCTCCATACAGTGACCCCTCCTTCTTGTGACTGAGGAGTGATATGGGCAGGAAGTGGCGGAGGGATGCAGCGCTTCCTGCGGTGGGTCTGACCTGGCCCCAGCTGCTCAAGGGGAAGAGGAAGTCCCAATCCCCCCCATTCCTGCCCCCCAGCAGCTGAGCCAGGCGCAGAATTCCAATTCTCCCAAGAGTAATTCACTCTGTCACTCACCTGGGCTGTACACTGTGGAAGCAGCTGTTACCGCCTGGTTCTCCTGGGTCGCTGCTTTCCTGCCCTCCCCTTACACAGATCATGAAGGTGAAACTTACCTGCCAGCAGAGAACACCTAGCTGAACCCCCTCAACATTCCTCTGTGCCCCCTTAGGGGGATGAGGGAGAGGGGACAAGCAGCAATGCCAGGTGCTCTGTGCCTGCTGGTCAGTTTCCCCAAGTGGACTGTGCAGTGAGTCAACAGGAGCTGCTCTCTGTCCTCCCCTTACACAACCTACATGGGCAAACTGTCACCGCTCACCCCCTGCCCCCCAATGTTCCTTCGTGGGGAGGAAGCAGGGCTAAGGGAGAAATCTGGATGCTCCCCCCTTGCATTGCCTCTGTGACATATTCAGTTTGGGGGGGCAATGCTCCCCCCCCCAAAATCCCAGCCTATGGTTATCACTAAACAATTATCAAGACAGTAAGAACTGGAGAAAACCCAGACCTGAACAGACTGGAGTGATTCATTTTTGTCTGGCACAGCTGTTGGAAGGAACTGAAGTGGTAGAGGGCACCTGTGCCCCCTTAGAAAACCGCACCCTCAGAATGTTTTGAAACACTGCGGGGAAGGCTAGGAGATGGTGTGAGAGGACTCTAACAGACACTGCTTTGAAAAAGTTCTACTATTAGGCTCCACTAGGCAGGGCAATACCCATAAGTGGGAATAGCAGAGCCACTCAAAGAACCCTCATTTTTCCATACTCTCTCCATCTCATTTTTGTTTGCTGTCATTCTTTGGGGCAGGGATTGGTCACATTTGTCGGTCAAGCACTATGCGTACTCATGGTCCTACATAAAAAATGTCTAGAAAGTCCTAATTTTGTAAATAAGCAACTTGTTTCTGAAGATTGGAAAAACAACAGCCTGGAACAGACCTTACTGAGAAACTCTACCAGAAGCATATCACCACACAGTCTCTTTCATATAAGGTGTACACTGGATTGTTTATGGTTAGTGTGACAGGGGTTACAGGGGTAGATCTCACCATGGCAGCCAAGAAGGGGGAAACTGTATGGTGCGAGATTTACCTGAGCAAGAGATAGCAGAGGGAGGCAAAAGGGCAGCTTTAGCCCCAAGTAAATCACTCCCTCCCTTTCCACGTTACAACAATTAGCTGAAAAAAATATTGCATGGAAAGTATCTGGCAGGTAGACTTTCCAGACAGAACTACTATCAAACAATAAGTTTTTGACCAAACAATTTTGAGCTTGATGCTGTAAAGTGCTGAGAACTAGACCAATTCAGCAGAGTACTTAAGAACGTGCATAACACTGAAAAGCATGTTGATCGTCTCATTGACTAATTCCAGCATCCCTTTTGTTATTTGCATTTGGATAAAGTAACCTGGTAAAATGCTTATTAGAATTTAAGATTCCGTACTTGAGACTGCTGACATCGCTTTCCCATTCCATTTTTTGGTGATCCAGCATGGATTTCAATTCTCTGGTCTCTTCCAATACTGTTTGTAGCTCTCTCTTTTCATTCTCCAGCTTTCTTACTTTTCCCAAGAGTTGTGTATAGCGGCCCTTTTCACGGTCTATTAATCGTTCATATCCATGAAGTAAGTTCTGAATTTTCAAGAGACTAATAGAATCTGCTTTGTGAAGAAAATCAATAATGTAAAGATATGTGCCGATTTCAATTTGCAAAAAATCAGAAGCACTTCAGATTGCTTTAATTTTCTATACTGTATCTAGAAACAAATGTAAATGTTTCTTTCAGAACTATTCAATATCCAATACAACAAACATAACAAATGCTTACATAATACTTGCTTGTAGATTTCTTTTGCATCTCTGACGAAGAAGAAATATTCTCTAAAAATACTTGTTCACTATATAATTCATATAAAATATATAAACTATCATTTACATTAAAAGTGCAATGTTAAAACTTTATTTTCATTATTTCATTATGCGAAGTATGAACCAGATTATACACACACATACTCTGTGTGCGTGTGTGTATGTGTGTGTACATAAAACATTTTACACCTCCAGTGACTGTGAATGTACGATTTAAGTCCAATTCAATAACTTCTATATACTACAAAATGCATGCTTTTACAGCGAGGAGGAGATTTTCAAAGGCATAAAGAGGAATTGGGCACCTGTCTTTTATGCCTTTGCGAATCTCCCTTGTAATACCCGATAGAGAAATTTTGTGGCATGTTAAGTGGTCATCGCTTGTTCTAAGTGAAGATACTGTAGGGCAGAGGTTCTCAAACTGTGGTCCGCAGACCACCAGTGGTCCGCGGATAGTTCCCTCTAAGGTGCGTGCCTGGGTGGCCACACACAAGAGAATGAAGGGCCACCCACCTGAGTAGTGGAGCTGTGCAGGCGTGGCTCCACTAATTAGGTGCCTGGACCCTTGAGAAGACACATATGTAAGGTGAGGTGGTGGCCTTGGGGGGAATAGGGGGTAGGTGGGAGGGGGCAGTGGGGTGAGAAGAGGGGAAGTTGGGACGTGCAGGGCTGCAGAGGCCAGAGAAAGAGGTGACTTTCCCCAGCTCCAGGGCTGTGGCTGCTGGGGAGAGATGGCCCTCCTTCCCAGCCCCAGCTCAGGGGCTGCCGCGGCGGGGGAGAGGGCATATCCATCGCATTAGAAAGGTAAGACTACTAATATTAAAATATGAGTTGTGTGCTTTTATTTGTAGAACAAAAAAACGTTAATTATTATTACTTTTTTTTTATATAGTGCTTTTATCCAAAGTGCTTTACAATAGTTAGCTAATGGTATAAACAACATCTGGAAAGATCATTAAGTGGTCCGCCGAGACCCTCAGCAATTTTCAAGTGGTCCGCAGAAAAAAAGTTTGAGAACCACTGCTATAGAGTAAAGACTATACAGTAAAGCTATATGACTTCTGTGCAAACTGGAGACAGATATTAAGTTTGATCTCTACTTCCTCTGACAAAGGTATTACAGAGGCCACATACCCAGCTGTGGGGATGGGATAAAGGAGCCCTGTGCTGCTGCAATACTGGATACCATTGTCTCTTTAAGTGTCAACGCTAATAGGTGACCCTTCTGTAGTGTCTGCTGCTTGTGGAAGCTAGACAAATGGGAGAAAAGGAAAATATCTAGCTAAAGCTCAGAAAATATATAGAGAATGGGGAGGAGATTCTGTGGCGTCTTTGTAGGTATGTCTCCACTGCAATTAAAATCCCAGAGCTAGCCCCTGGCAGCTGATTCAGACTTGCAGAGCGTGGGGTAACGGGCAGTTTAATTACGGTGTAGACATTCAGGCTTGGGCTGGAGCCCAGACTCTAGGGACAAGGTAGGAGGGTCCCAGAGCTCAGGCTGCAGCCTGAACGTCTAAACTGCAATTAAGCATCCCATTAGCTTGAGTCCTGTGAGCCTGAGTCAGCTGGCATGGGCCAGTTGCAGGTTTTTAATTGCAGTGGAGACATACTCTAACAGGTTATCTCCCTTAATACCTGTGCTGGGGATTTTCCCTTCCCCGGTTGTGTTTCTGGCTCTGGGGCTTTTAGAGACTCTTTAGATGTGGATAGGCCCTTTTACCCAGTCTATGAGGGTTATCCTGTGTGGAAGTAGAGAAAAGGATAAAGGGAATTTGAATGCAGATATCTTAGTTTCTAGGAATAGAGCAAGAGTCAGGCTAACACTAGCTCTAATAACGCGAGATTTCAAGGCAAGGCCTGGGCAAGTGGAAAGCGAGTGGGAAAAAAACTGTAAGAGATACTGTTTTTCGACCTTGTGTTAGATAAGAATGGAATACAGACTGTAGCAGGAACTGCTGAGAAAAGTAAGATATCAGAAGGAATATGTATAAACAAGATGCGGTTGTTGATCATTACTGTCTGTAACAAAAGGTATAAATGCTTGCCCTAATTGTTTATCTAACAGAGACCTGCCTAGGGAGGGGAATCCCTGCCCACGTGTACTCTCCCGTGCAATTGCTCATAATAAAGCTGCCTCTGGCTTGTTGCTTCAAACTCAGAATGAGGACATTGTTTTCTTCCACACCTGGCTTACTACCCTGAATCAGTGCTTCAGATAGCCAGGGCTCCCAGGGAATGTATCCTTCTTTATGGTCAAAGGAGACAATAAGTTTGGGAACAAACAGCTAGAAATACCTAGGATTTAAAAATATGTGCTTGAATTTATAATGAGAATTCAAAGACACACAGGTGAAAAGCATTAATGTTGTCCAGAGAATTGTAATCACTTGTCTTCAATTGCTATTGAAACATAACTCTTTTACCTTTGCCATCCATACAAAGCTGTTCTATCAGCAACATAGCATCTCTGTAGGTTGAAGCAGGCAACTCTAAGTCCTCTGTAGCTGTGTCAGAAGACTGAGTTAATTCATCAAAATCATCTGCAACATCCATCTGTTTGCCAATCTACAAATAAGACAATTTCATGAGTAAGAAATATTGTAAATTACCATACATTATAACAAAAACAAGGTTATTATTCATTTACTCAACTATTTCCCACACATTGTCGTCTCAAACATGATAGACTGTAAACTCATCAGAGAAGGGACAGTGATTTACATATCTGGTGAAACACCATGCCCATTTATGAGTGCTTAAAGTGCTATATAAATGCTTAACATTTAAAGCAATATTTTTGTTTAGTAAGCTATTTTACAGTACCTTGTTCCTTTCATCTACGGTTTTGGCTCCAGGTCTAGAAAACAAAAATAAATTTTGATATTGGAAAACAGATGTTAAGATAGAAGTAAAATCATATGTTTGTTCTGAAAATATTGATTTATTCATTTAGTAAATGTGAATTCTTTTATGGTCAATCCTGCATGAGATGTGGACAAGGACTCAGAGTACACAGCTGAGTTACCCTCAGAGCTGCTTAACATGGTGCTTTATTACTCACAGTCCAACAAGATGAATAAGCTGAGAGCAGTGGGTGGACTGGCAAGAACACTGCCCAGAATACGTTAAGTAATGAGGTATTAAGCAGCTGGCTGAAAAAGTAATACTATTTTCTTACAACTAGGCCTGAACACTGACGCTTGCTCACATTGCTCCAAACCATGTACACTTCACTACACTCTGCAGTGGATGGCTCTCTGTATAGATGCTGAACAAACATTGCATGCTCAACACTGGGGGTTTTGGTTCTTTCACTTCTTTCGGCATTAAGGAAAAAGCCTCTTATGGTCCAAAATAATTTAAAACCACTTATTTTGGATTCCCCATTCTCCATCAACAATGTTTAATTTTAGTTATAGCTGTTGACAACCTAGAAAAGCAATCTAAATGAGTCCTGCAAATATATTCCATAAATGCAGAAACAATCTTTTTAGTGTGCCATAAAATGTAAATATGGTCTCAACAGGAACATTTTTTCAATGAACTTTGGATGCTGCAGAGTATTACACACAAAAATGGTTTGATTTTCTAAAAAGACTAAAAATTAAAGTTTCTGACATGACTTTTTTTAAGCAGTGATAAAATTAATTTTTAATTACTCAGAAATGTACTTGAACCGAGTCACCATGTGATCTTATTGATATAACTGTTCTTCCCTTCCTCATCCTGTTCTTTCTCTCACTGATTTTGTTATTTCTATATTTTAGATTAGAGGCTCTCTATCTGTGGTCCATGGATGACTGCTAGTCTGAAGTACGTGCTGGTGGTCTGTTACATGCTGCTAGCTCTTCCTTATTTCTAAAAATATATAGACAGCTAAAAACGCAGGGGCAGAAATAGTCTTGGCACATCAGTTGGCAGCTCCCAAAGGGGGTTCTGTGATTCAACTAATCACAAAATTCAATGTTGATAAATGCAAAATAATGCACGTGGGAAACCTAATCCCAAGTATGCATACAAAATGATGGGGTCTAAATTAGTTGCTACCACTCAAGAATGAGATCTTGGAGTCATATTGGCTAGTTCTCTGAAAACATCTGCTCAAAGTGCAGCGGCAGTTTAAAAAAGCTAACAGTATTAGAAATCATTAGGAAAGGGATAGATAAGACAGAAAATATCACAAAGCCACAATATATATCCATGGCACACCTACACCTTGAACACTGTATGTGATTCTGGTCGCCCCATCTCAAAAGAGATATATTAGAAATGCGAAAAGTAGAGAAACGGGCAACAAAAATGATTAGGGAGATGGAACAGCTTCCGTATGAGGAGAGATTAAGACGACTGGGACTGTTCAGCTTGGAAAAAAGATGACTGAGAGGGGGATATTATAGAGGTACATCAAATCATGAATGGTGTGGAGAAAGTGAAAGTGTATTTACCCCTTCACATAACACACAAACCAGGAGTCACCCAATGAATTAATAGAAAGCAAGTTTAAAACAAATAAAAGCAAGTATTTCCTCACACAACACAGTCAAACTGGGGAACTCATTGACAGGGGATATTGTGAAGGCCAAAAGTATAAATAGGTTCAAAAAAGAATTAGATAAGTTAATGGAAGATATATCTATTAATGACTATTAGCCAAGATGGTCAGGGACGCAACCCCATACTCGGGGAGTCCCTATACTTCTGACTGTCAGAAGCTGGGACTTTATGACAGGGGTGGGATCACTCAATAATTGCCCTGTTCTGCTCATTCCCCCCGACACATCCGGCACTGGTCACTGTTGGAAGACAGGATACTGGGCTAAGATGGATCATTGGTCTCACACAGTATGCCCATTTATTTGTTGCAATTACCACTGTGTGTTAGGCATCTGTACAAAGGAAGAGATGCTCTAAACATTTGTAAATAGGACAGCAGACGGTCCCTGAGGATTTTCTGTATTAAAATGTATTCCACACTATGAAAAACACTGAGAACTGTTATTTTAGATTACAAACTCTTTGGGTAGAGACATTAGAATTTGTTTTGCGAAGTCCCTCGCAAAACAAATTCTAAGCTCTGTTGGTACTACAGTAGACACTCATTAGTAGCAACATATCAGTACCCAGGTACCTTGAGAGGTCATCTAGTCCAGTCCCCTGGACCCATGGCAGGGCTAAGTATTAAAAAAGGTGTTGATCTAACCTGCTCTTAAAAATCTCTAATAATGGAGATTCCACAACCTCCCAGGCAATTTAATTCAGTGATTAAATACCCTGACAATTAGGAATTTTTTCCTAATGTCCAACCTAAACCTCCCTTGCTGCAATTTAAGCCCATTGCTTCTTATCCTATCCTCAGAGGTTAAGGAGAACAATTTTTTCTCACTCTGGCTTGTAATAATCTTTTATGTATTTGAAACTGTTATATCCCCTCCTCTCAGTCTTCTCTTCTCCAGACTACACAAACCCAATTTTTTCAACCTGCTCTCATAGGTCATGTTTTCTAGACCTTTAATCATTTTTGTTGCTCTTCTCTGGACTTTCTCCAATTTGTCCATATCTTTCCTGAAATGTGGCACCCAGAACTGGACACAATACTCCTAATCAATGCAGAGTAGAGCGGAAGAATTACTTCTCATGTCTTGCTTACAACATTCCTGCTAATAAATCCCAGAATGATAATTGCTTTTTTTTTTGCAGCAGTATTATACTGCTGATTCGTATTTAGCTTGTGATCCACTCTGATCCCCAGATCCCCCTCTGCAGTACACTTTCCTAGGCAGTCATTTCCCATTTTATTTGTGTGCAACAGATTGTTCCTTCCCTATTTACTTCAGGCCATTTCTCCAGTTGTCCAGATCCTTTCGAATTTTAATCCTATCCTCCAAAGCACTTGCAACTCCTCCTAGCTTGGTATTGTCCGCAAACTTTATAAGTGTACCCTCTATGCCATTATTTAAATCATTGATGAATATATTGAACAGAACCAGACCCAGAACTGCTCCCTGTGGGACCTCCATTTGATACGCCTTTCCAGCTGGACTGTAAACCACTGATAACTACTCTCTGGGAATGGTTTTCCAATCAGTTATGCACCCCCCTTACAGTAACTCCATTTAGGTTGTAGTCCCCTAGTTTGTTTATGAGAAAGTTATGTGAGACAGTATCAAAAGCCTTACTAAAGTCAAGATATACCACATCTACTGCTTCGCCCTAGCCACAACACTTGTTACCCTGTCAAAGCTTTTAGGTTGGTCTGACATGATTTCAAATCCATGCTGACTGTTACTTATCACCTTATTATCTTCTAGGTGTTTGCAAATTGATTGGTTAATTATTTGCTCCATTATCTTTCTGGGTACTGAAGTTAAGCTGATTTGTCTGTAATTCCCTGGATTGTCTTTATTTCCCTGTCCCTATGCTACTCCTAAGTGGCGGTTGCTGTTATGGGGAGTGTCTGACCAAAGGCATATGAAGAGTTAAGAGGGTTTTGGAAGGGATGTGGCAGCCACATTGTGTGGGGGGACCCGGTGTGGGGGGGGACCCCAAGTTTGGGGGGAATTGGGCAGGGGAACCCTGTGTTTGGCAGGGGAGCCCCCAGCTGGCAAAATGGCTGAGCGAGCCTGGCTGCCAGGGCCAGGCTGAGGATGCTCCCGTGGGGAGGTTCATGCTCCACCCTGGAAAGGGATGGATGGCTGGGGAGGGCACTGTGTACAGCCTACAATGGAGGATATTTAGTGAATGTTGAGATAAGAACCCAAAGTTTACTTAACAGTGACACTTGAAGGAACCAGGCCCAATGGGAGAGCACTGGGATGCAGAGAAGTTCAACTCATTGTTATATGAAGGAAATGAGGAGACAACAAGGTTATCATCTGGCAGTCATCCAAGCAGATAAAGTGACAACCCCTATATCAGAATGGCACTGAACCTCCTAATGGTGAGTAATAGCCAGGCTTCTTGTAAGCTAGACAGTATTTCTCAATGACTGGTCCATGAACCAGCGGTGGTCCCTGAGATCTCCCTGACACAGTTTAGGAAGGTAGCAAGCTGGTCCCTGCTCTCTAAAAGGATGAGAAACACCTGAGCTAAAAGATACAAGTGCATACCCTTCTAACAGTGGTAGTCTTCATTATCAATTCATCTTACTGCAGCTAATCAAAAAAGGCTAATGTCCACATCCACAAACACCATGTGGAGTTCTTTAAATGGGGAAAAGTAGTACCCTAACCATGCTCCAATCCCCCCATGAAGGTGTCAAAAAGGAAGGCTAGGTGGGTTCAGAAGCAAAGTCTTCGTTCCTTTTTTATTCTGCCTTTCCTCCATTACTCCTTTTTTCCCTGAAAGAAAAAGACTAAGGGCTGGTCTTTACTGTGGGGAGATCGACGCTACTGCCCACAGATTCCATCTGCAGCGACAATTCCATGTGTATCCCCTCACCCACCAATTAAATTGTTGCTTCAACCCTTCTATGTATGTGCTGGAGTTGGGATGTATCCGGTCCACCCACCATTCTCTGGGGTGTACCACCCATCCTTGCAGTGGGGATCAATTTAGCGGGTGAAGATCCGCTAAATCGACGGCAGAGCGCTCTCCGGTCCACCCCGGTACTCCAGTTCCCCAAGAAGAGTAAGGTAAGTTGACAGAAGGGCATCTCCCATCGATGCAGCACAATGAAGACACTGTAGTAAGTCGACCTAAGCTATGTTGACTCCAGCTATGTTATTCATGTAGCTGGAGTAGCGTAACTTAGGTCGACTTACCCCCATAGTGAAGACAAGCCCTAAGCATTAAAAGAAGAGGAAAAGGGGAACAGAACAGTACTAAAATGAGGGCTACACAATTCTGAATAAAAGGAAGCAAAAGAACCTGGAGGGGAGAAAGGTTTTTATAGATAAGAAAGAGCGAGCTCTCAATTCATTTGCCTCTTTATTTCCTGGCATACTGCACACTTTTTGAGAAAATTATTATGGAAGGAATGGTGTATGGTCATGGTACAACCAGCAAGATGGATGGATGGGGCATGTCAGACCACTGGAAGGTCAGCTGCTGAGTGCTCAAGTTAGCGATGGATCGTGAAGGCTACCAAAAATTCTGCTATGATGTCACTGATATTCAGACATGAATAAACAGATTTACTTTACTTTTTAGATAGCTCATGAATACTAAATTATTCTGAATGTCTGTATACTTGAACAACAAACTTGAACAAACAAACAGTAGTATGCAGTGTTGTAGCCGTGTCAGTCCCAGGATATCAGAGAAACAAGGTGGGTGAAGTAATATCTTTTATTGGACCAACTTCTGTTGGTGAGAGAGAAGCTTTTGAGCTACAGAGCCCTTCCTCAGATCTGGGAAAGATACTCAGAGTGTTACAGCTAAATACAAGGTTGAATAGATAATTTAGCAGAAGGAGTTAGAATATGTGCTAAGGGACCATTCAAGATTAAGTGGCCTGTTAACACCCCTATAGTCATAGGACAAAAAGGGGGGATAGTGGGTTAAAGATTGTTGTAGGTAAGTCATGAATCCAGTGTCTTTATTAATTTTTAGCATCTAGCAAAGTTATGAATTTAAGCTCCCAGGCTCATCTTTCAAAAATGTTGTGCAGGTTTCCTGTGAGGATGAGGACTGATCAATCACTCTCTAGCTAACCTCTTTGTTAAAAGCATTCACCCACAGGTGATATAATGTTTTTGTTGTTTATCATTTCCCTGTGAGAGTTCATTTGAGAGCATAGTGATTGTCTGGCTTCACCCACATAGTTGTTGGGGCATTTAGTGCACTGGATGAGGTACACTAAGCACACTATTACTGAAAAATTGTTTACTTTCTCATTTTTACTATACAATTATAAAATAAATAGATTGAAATATAAGTATTGTACTTTAATTTCAGTGTATAGTATATAGAGCTGTATAAACAAGTCATTGCCTGTATGAAATTTTAGTTTGTATTGATTTCAAGAACCACTGCCTTATAGTATGTGCTAACTACTTACGCTGTACTATCTGTCCTTGTACTTAGCTGTGACAGTGAGTACCTTTCCAAAACCTGAGGGAAAAAAAACCTCTCTCTCTCACCAACAGAAGTTGGTCCAATAAAAGATATTACCTCACCCAACTTGTTTCTCTAAAACAAATACAATAGAACCTCAGAGTTGCGAAAATCAGCGTTATGAACTGACCGGTCAACCAAACACCTCTTTTGGAACTGGAAGTATGCAATCAGGTAGCAAAGGGGAAAAAAGCAAATACTGTACAGTACTGTGTTAAATGTAAACTACAAAAATAAAAAATAAAATAAAATAAAGGGAAAGTTTAGAAAAAGATTTGACAAGGTAAGGAAACTGTTTCTGTGCTTGTTTCATTTCAATTAAGATGGTTAAAAACAGCATTTTTCTACGGCATAGTAAAGTTTCAAAGCTGGATTCAGTCAATGTTCAGTTATAAACTTTTGGAAGAACCACCATAACGTTTTGTTGAGTTATGAACATTTCAGAGTTATGAACACCTCCATTCCCGAGGTGTTCGTAACTCCGAAGTTCTAACGTAGGACTTATTTTTAGTGTCAGTTCTCAAGCTAATTTCTACCTTAAATAAGTTATATTTCTAATAGTCTTAAATGAGAAATATAGCATTGTTATATTCTGTACCTTCCTTCATCCTGAGATGTTTCACTCAAAGTGCTATCATCCAGTACTTGGAATTGAGTTCCATTGGTAGAATTCATCTGCTGATTACCTCTCTGTTTTGAAATCCGCTTTTTGTTTTCATTTTTCTTTACATCCTTCACATTCAAGGCAGAATTACTACTTTCAACACGAATAAAGAAAAAAATCCAGTACTTAAGTTTCTTCAAATAAAATACTTTGTAGAAGAGACAAATTAAAAAATAATATAGAAGACAATACCCAGGAACATTGAAGCACTTAAAAGAAAAATGTCTTCTACGATAAAGTACCGAAGCTGATTCCACCAAATAGCAAAGGACACACCAACAGTCTAAGCACAAATTTTCCTCCACACATAACATGTTGCCACATGCATTAGAATTCCTGGGTCAGATTCAGCCCAGCAGGAGCAAATGTCACTCTTCTGTGCCCATGGAAACAGATGCTCTGGAATGGGGATTCACCTTGAGGGGCAGGTGGCATTACTGCAGCTCTTCATCATGGAAGAGCTGCTTTAAAAACCTGAAAGATTCACTGAATCAGTACATCTCCCAGCTGATTTACCTCCACCTTCTCCTTGACCAGCCAAATCCACTATGATGACTGTTCTTGATGGCTCTAGATCTCCTACAGAACAGAGATTGTAGGTGTTTTGCACCACTATGTCTACCTACTCCACTGGTGAACTTTCTACTGCTGACAAGCAGCTCAGGTTCCACCAATAAGTAAGTCTAGCCCTTTCTAGTCAAAGTGAAACAGAGAGAACCACTATATTATAACAGTGTCTGAAGGGAATGGTTAAAATACTTCCCTCTTGACAAAAATGAATGTTCAAATTTCATACATTTTCCTGTGTTTCAATGTTTTATAGTGCGTTTATAACAACACCCTTGAACTCTCTTCTAGACATAACGGGTTTAATCCTTCCAGGTGCTGAGCACTCTGGCCCTGAGTGCTTTAAGTTAAGTGCTTTAAGCAGTTCTTGAGTAGTCCCAATGGGACTACTCACATGCTTTAAATTAGGCATAGTTTGCTGGAAAAGACTCAGCTACTTGCAGGCTCAAACCCCACAAAGTGCTCTTATTTACTGTTTGGGCAATTCCAAAAACTACTTATCTGCAATTTGATCAACTTGGTAACAATTTTCTGAGATTTTTGTACAGGCAAGGAATAGTGATGGAATTCTTTATACAGACATAAATGTGACTCTTACTAATCCATTTCTTTAGCTAAAGTTAAGTTGAAATAGATATCTGAAAACTGTAAATTTCCATCTATTTATAGAAAAGAAATTCATATTGTAAATATTTTTTAGATTACACTTTTGTATTCAAATATAAGCAGTGTTTAGTGTCTATAAATTACTCTTTTAATCAATCCACCATGTGGTTATTTTTAATTCTCTTATTAATTATATGTAATATAACAAAAATACTTTATATTGTCATTCTACATCCTGTCTTGTCTAAACCCTTACTCCAGAGGTGGCCAAATTTTTTGATAGATGGGATATAAGGTGGACAGACTCTGACCCTTGTTAGTTGTCACTGTGGCTTGACTTTCATGGATGCACAAGTGCATAGAGAGGCATAAATGCCCCCTTATTCCCTTGCACCACCTACCAGGATCATAGGTAGCAGTAGAGAGAAGAAAACACAGCTTCCACAATGCTCATCCTTTGCACCCCCACATAAATGAAAGACAGTAGGAGATACAGAATAGAGAACAGGCAGAGCACTGGCTTCACCCACAATGAACCAGCTAACATAGCTATCCTGGTGCAACCAGCAGAAATACGCTGTGCTAGCACAAACTTGGTACAGGGTACTTATTAAAGCAAGGGGGAACCCAAAAAGTAGACTGTGACTCACTGTACCTCCCTGTCTGCTCTAGGGATTGTGCAACAACTGAGTCACAGTGTTCCTTCTGGTCTGCTCTACAGGCAAACCAACAACTTGCTACCTCTTGCTCAGGGCAAAAGTATCACTGTGCCTTAAAGGGGGAGAAAAGAAGAAAGGTGATGAGGACTAGTGTTTGCCTACACTCTCAACTGAGTTCAGCAGTAAAAGAAAAAAGTGACTAAAAGGTTAGGTTGCAGTTAAGAAAACCCTGCTGCCACTAAGCAGCAAAATTAAAAGGAACTGGTCATGTGTGATGGCAAGCCAAGCTTTGTCCATCTGCACGCTATTCCAACTCTGGGTAACTCGTTAAAAGTATCATCTCTCCCGTTATTCCTGCGAAACACACATGAATAGAATGACAATGAAATCTGTAAATTTACTGATTATAAAAGAGACAACTTGCACCCAACCAGAAAAAGAAAAAATTAAACTAAGTCTGCAACCAGTTTCCACAATCCCATCATATTTTTGCTCGTCTAATTTTGGCTTTGAAAATGTATTTGGCCTGAATATTGATACTGAAGTCAATGAGAATTTTTAGGTGGTTCAACATTTTAAAAAAAGCAGCTAATTTAGGGTTCTAAGTCTATTTTAGGCGCCTAACTTTTGGCAACCTTTTTTTTAAAATCTTGGTCAATGTGTTCATTTGGTCAATGGGCAGTGCACAAATTATGTCCTTAACTATTTTTAGGAAGGAAGGTAAATTTAGTGTCACTTGTAAGCAAGCACAATGTGTACCCCAAGTTTTCACAGGTGGAAGACTATTTCATTAAAGTTACAGAATAAAAAATACTTAAGACAATTAGGTTTACATGCAAATAAATGAAGATTATTATTTATTTTTACTATCTTACCCCTTCAAAGGTATTTGAATTAACTTCGCTCTTTCCTTGGAGGAAATACTGTTCTTTATGTGTTTTTCTTCTTCTGTGGTTTCTCCACTTTCTACTGTAGAATATTGGTTCCCTTTTATAGTAAGTTTCTGTTTCATTTGCTGATTAATACCATTTCCAGCCAACGTTTGCATATATGACTTATAAGTATCTTCTCTTTTCTCCATTGCCAACATTTCCCCACATTTTTGCTTTCTCTTTTCCTCTTCTACCTAGGATAAGAAAGTTTGACACTCAACATTTTTGTCATCGTTTTCTTGAATTAATAAAGAGGTATTTTTACCAGAAGGTACACTAAATTGTATTCCTATGATTCACATAAAGGAACTAAAAAGTGTTTTTAATTTTAAAAGAACTACACTTACATAATATTCCACTACTCAGGGTAGCAAGTGAGTGGGAATACTTTCACTCTTGGGGGGGGGGGGGGGAAAAGATGAATTCACTCACTACTAAAAAGTTTAATAAAAACATACCCTTTAAAACTGAAATACAATTTACATCTCAAAACATGAAGCAATGAAGAGCGTAACTGTATTAATGACAGGAAGTTTGAAGGAATGAATAGTGTTTGTTATGTAGACATAATAGATATGATTAACAGAAATGTGTAGACAATTCTTTTTGAATGAAAAACACCTAATCAGAGAATGGTTTCACTGCAAACTGAAGAGTTTCAGCAAAGGGTAATGAAAGATACACATGCACAGAACAGAGCAGATGCAAAGATTAGTCAATACCCTGTTCAGAAGCTATTTTCATTCTTTGGTTCAAAGTGAGAACCGATGTAAATGTGTGCATTTCCTTTGAAGTCAATGGAATGGCATCTACTTACACTAGAACTGAATGTGGTTCTTTATGTTTGAATTGTAGACTACTATTAAGAATAACTAAATTTTAGGTTTCTTAAATCTTCTAAACCACATAATGGAGGAAAGGAAGATTCTCTCCACCTGCCTCTCTCTAGAGATATGAAATATATTTGCATTGCACAAAAAAGCCAATTTGCATAAGAAACCTTTCTGAAATGATGAATAGCTGAAGTGAACAGGATGGTTGATGTGGAGCAAAGACCAATGAAAATGAAGCAGCAGCAGGTGAACCTCTACCTCTTTTTGTAGTTGTACTTTCTCTTTCTCCAAAGCCAGGAATACTATCTGCAGCATTCCTACCTCATTTTTAAATCTTTCCATATCTTGTTCCAGTTCTTCATCCAACGGTCTTTTCAAAGTTTCATCATGAGATTGTCGAGAGTTTCCCAAATTACTTTCAATTTCAGTATTACTAGTTTTAGGATTGCCAACAAAGCAGTCTTTGGGAATATTATCATTAAAATAGTGTGAGTCTTTTCCACGTTTGATTTTTGCTACAGCAAGAAATGTGCTTTTATCGTCTGTAGAAACAGGTCTTACAACATCTGGAATATTAGCTCTTTTGTCCAAAATGCTTTCTTTCAAACTATGTTTTAGTGAATAGCCAGGACTATTCTCTAAATTTGAAATATTTCCATCTACATTTTCTTCTGTTTCCATAGCAGCTATTTGGTCTTCCCTCTCTTTATTTACAGCTACTTTTGTACTTTCCGCATTGTTAGTAAAACCCTCTTCATTTGCATTCCATATAGGTTCAGTACACGGTTTGTTATCACTTTCACATAGCCTGATGCTATACTGATTGGGATGCTCATGAGAACTGGAATTTAAAGCATAGGAAATTACGTTTTCATTGCTGGATTCCTTTTGTTCAAGCACAGAGCATAGGTCCATACATTCACTTCTTCCTTCTATTCTACTGGTGGGTTTTGTCAAATTATGTGGCGCTTCATGAATGCTCTCCAATTCTTCACTGAAGCCATCTTGTAATGTCCCTTCCATGGGCGTAGTTTTCTGAAATTCATTACCAGTAATTTCACCAAACATTTGCTTTAGCTCTGCTGTAATGCTTTTAAAATTTGTTTTCACTTCCCTTTTCTCATTTTCAACCCACATTTTCTCATATCTTTCTTCCCAAAGTTTTGGATTTAATTGCACATCATCACCATGTGAGTCCTCATTTTGTTTTAGTGGCTCAGTTTTCATTTTTGGATGTGGAAATGAAATTTCTGTTTTGTCAGTCTGATTATCAGATGCTGTTTTTTCTGTCAAGTTGGTTGTGTCTAATATGTATTTATCCTTAAGAAGGCAGGTATGGAGAAAGAAAAATTAGTAAAAGAACAGCAGTTACAATTAGTCTAGTAAGCTTATGTTGCCAACTTGTCCAAATATCACAAATCTGAGCCAAAGACGTCTTGAAAATAACTGGTCTGTAACCAAATCTTGTAAAAAATCCCTAAACATTCAAAAGGTTTACTGAGTGTTGTTTATATAAAAGGAGTCTTTATTTTTTATTTTATAGAGTCTTTATTTTGGCTGGATTGGATTTATCTGAGCAATGTGGTTTCTTAACTCATTTTAAATTTTCAACCCGTCTACTTTCTGTAATTTCAAATATATAAATTAAAGAAAGACACTGGAATGGATTGTGCCTCTGAAATCCATGTGGAGAAATCCATGTGGCCGGGGGGAGGGCGCCGGGGGGGAGGGCGGCCGGAGCCCTGGGAGGAGGGCGGCGAGCCCCGGTGGGGGCTCCGCTCTCCCCACGGCGGCCGGGGGGAGGGCGCCGGGGGGGAGGGCGGCCAGAGCGCCGGGGGCAGGGCGGCTCGCCGCTCTCCCCCCGGAGGCCGGAGGGAGGGCGCCGGGGTGGAGGGTGGCCAGAGCACCGGGGGGAGGGCGGCGAGCCCGGCCGTGGCCCCGCTCTCCCCGGGGGCCGGAGCGCCGCGCCGCCCCCCTCCAGGTGCCGCCCCAAGCACAAGCTTGGTGGGCTGGTGCCTGGAGCCGGCCCTGCATGTATCCTCCACATTTGTAATTCACTATACCTTTGATTTTCAAGTTTTAAAAACTACAAAATTATTCAAATGAATGACAATACGCCCAATGGGCTTAAACATTGACACAAGATTTCCATGTCATGCAAAATTCAGGGGGCATTAACTTTTGTGCAATATTCTGTTTCATTGGCTTCATTTCTACTATACCAATAATTAATGTTTTGGCTACCATCACCTAGTTTAATGAATACAGTAATAATTACTGCACCATTATCGAACAGGTGTTTTCTTCCAGTTACAGGGTTTTTAAAAATAGTTTATATTGAATACCCATTTCCCTTTAACAAAAAGTTTTTGAAAAGGAAAGTAAGATCTTGTCTCCTAAGTAAAATCTTGTGCAATTTAAACAGGCAGGCTGAAGAAGAGAGCTCTCCTACTGAAGCCAATAGGGTTATACACATAGTAAAGCAGACAGAACTTGGCCCTTGATTCCTTTATTTTTTCTTCTTCCATTCATCATATATGTTTTGCATGAACTCTCATTGGTTTGTCCCAAAATTACAATTTTGTAATTTACATTTTAATAAGGTTATTGTTGTAACAAATAAAAATTTACAGGTTTCTATTATGCTTTGTTTAATGAATCTTTGCTTCAGCCAATCAAAAACCAGGCTTCGAAAACAAATCTAAATATGCAAAGGAGAAAGAAACAACATTTAAAGGCTGTCATAATGCATACACACATGGGGGTCAGACTAGGCTACATAGGCACCGTTAATTCTTGCATTTCCGAAATTCTGAGTGCTTGACTTTGCAACTGTAATAATGTTCCTTTAATCTCATTTTGTGTGTGTGTCATTTCCTTGGTTTTTAAATAAGCAAACTAAAAAAAACCCTTCCCATGTGGCATCATATTAGGCCATGGGTCATTAGTAGGGTTGAAACTTTTAGATCTATAGACCTCTGCCACTTGAGCTAATGGAGTAATTGATAGCAGTTGTAGCTTGTCAGCTTCAATGAGGAGAAATACAAAAAGGGGATAAGACACTTTGCCAGCAGGTTTCATAAATATTTGCTGACAGCTGAGGAACGGTGCCACTCAGGAATCTTGAGTTCCATTCCAGCCTCCATGGGGAGTATGCACACAGTCCACTCCCTCAAGTGAGGCCTTTTCTGCCACATCTTCTCCAAATGGTCTGTCTCAGTCCATCTTCCCTGCTCCTAGTTCCAGTTCCAGTCCCTACTCCTCAGGCTTCTTATCCCAGTCTTCTTGCCCAGCCAATTCTAGTCTCACCCCCCAAGGCCCAGCTCCTTTTCCCCAGTCTCCTTCCCCACTGATCCCAATTCCTCTCTCGGCTCCTCATCCAATCTATCTCCAGCAACCTGGCCTCCAGTCACCTCTATCCTCCCCCGTCCCTTCTGGCTCCAAAGCCCAATTTTCCTTCCAAGACTCCTAGTTCAATCTAACAGACACATAGCAGGTCCTTGCACCAGTCTCTTTGACCAGCCAGTCCCAGTTCTCTCCCCACAATCTGACTCCTTGTCAGATCTGTCTCCTCTCCCTCATCACGTCACTCCTCCCAACCCATAGGTTCTCAGTCCCAGTTTCCCCTTGGCTCCTCATCTTATCTCAGTTTCCCTGCCATCTACTAGCTCCTAGTCCCTCTCTCCCATTCCCAGTTTTCGACCCTCCCAGCCCCAAGTCTCAGTCTCCCATCTCTCATCTCTCCAGGCTTCTTGTACCAATCTTCTACCCCACTGTCCTCAGGCTCAGTTCTTGTCTCCTCTGTATTCAAATCAAGCAGCTTCCTCCTCCACACTGCCTGGGCCTACGGCGGAGGGAGGAAATGGGGGCACGGGTGGATGTGTGATTGAAAGTACAGGACACACAGTCTCCCTGCTCTCAGTTCAGGTGCCTAGTCCCAGAACAGGCTGCAGTAGTCCAGCACTGCATTTGTAGAGTCCTGCTCAGCCCCAAGCTAGAACACGCTCAGTAGACAGAATATTTGGGGAATTCAGCTACAAAAAATCTAAATTTTCTACTGTGAATGTGTGAACTGCTAGTTTTCATAAGCCTGTAACTTGGTCAAATTTGCAAAGATTTTTATGGGGACAGCAAGAAGATCTCCTCTACACCTCCTCTTCCCCTCACTTTTCCTGAAAATTTACGTTCTTTCTCCAAAGCACAGAGCTTTTCAAAGAAAACGTTCCCAGACTTTTTTAACATGGGCCAATCAAGGTTTTTCTCCCTAGCTTCACTCTGAAAAATGGCAGAACCTATTTGGCTGAAATTTTCCAAACAAACAAACAAAAGAAATCAGCCTGATGTAGACAACTAGCAAAGAAAATCTCAGCCCCAATGGTTAAAGTATGGCAAAGTTATAAGCAATTGAGAATAGGTTCTTTTATTGGGAAGTGCTGGGCACCCTTAATAAAAGGTGGCACTACCAGCCCCACTTATAAAATGATTTTAGTTTACAGGGCTGATTTAATTCATGGGTTCTAAAGCTTATTTACAGTTTTTAAAAAGTACTTAGCAAGGGCTTTGTGACATTTATCATCCAGCAATTCAGCATGTGAACTGGTTAATGTCAATTTTATTTGGTATAACATTAGTGTGAAACATTTTTCAAGATAGCCTTATCTAAATTAAAACAAATTTGCTTTACATACCTGCTTCTTGCAGTTTTCACCTGCATCTTCTCGTTCTTCATCTGGTGATGGCATATTAAAGGAAGGTTCGGATAGTTCATCTAAATTAATATTGAATAAAAATGCTTGTAATTGTAATTTAAAGGCATTAACCTGTAGCATTTACTTCTGCCTATATTACTTTGCAAAAGGTCAATTCTTACAGCTAATATATATACACATTAAACAACAAGGAAGTTTTAAAACATCAATGGAAAATTCACGTTTCTCATAAACTTATGCAATTTTGAAGCAGACACTGACCCAAAAGAGCTGGTTTAGTTTTGAATCTTTTCTTCTAATTAATTTCCTTTTTATATATATGAAAGAAATCTATTATAGATCATTATAATAATAGATGCCAAACACTTATCACTCCTATCTCTCTTGGAAATAGATAATTAGACATATAATTTCTCCGTCATATTGCTCATGCCACCTTACTTCCGCCTTGTTGCATATCTGTATTATGACACAGTCTAATTACATGATCACATTTTTCCACAGGATGCCTGCCTCATTCAGTGCACAGGATGGACCTGCTTTGGGGATCAATCAAGGCTGTGTAGTAAAGGAGGCTGTTTACAGGACCCCTGCCTCATTTGTTGCAGAAATTGGGAGTAGGCTTACCAGAATTTAATTATTTTTTATAATTTCAGTGGATAACATCAAAATTTATCTTTAAGCATTTTTTTTCAATTATTGATTTAAATTTTCACAGCTGCAAAAAAAATTATGGGTTTTAAGCATCTTTTCCAATTTTTATCAATTTAAATTTTCCAGAATTGGGTGAAATTATGGTGGGTGGGAGAGAGTCAAACACTTATTTAATGACAGACATTGAGATTCAAAAAGTTAAAGCTTTATAATCATTAAAAAATAAATTGTCAACATCGTATGTCAAAATATACAAAGCAAATATCTTTAAATCAAACTCTAAGAAGTTTTCAAACAGCATTTTTCTTAGTTTACCTCTTTGTACAATTTGATTATCATCGATGGAAATATTTTCATTGGTTTGCGTATGCATGGTGAAATTGAAATTTATTGACAAAAATCTAATCCTTCAAAACCTATGAATAAGGCAGGGGATTGCAGAAAGAGATTAGTCTCATGGCTAAGATACCTGAGAGCTGCTCTGAAGAACTGAATTCTCTCCATGCCTCTGCTACAGACTTCCTCTGTGATGCTAGTCAAGTCATTTAAATCAAACTTTTCACAGGTGGCATGAAGTGTGTGTTCCTCATATTCTGGATCCCCGACTTGAGACCTTGTAGCCTGATTTGCAGAAGTGCTGTGCCCTCACAGCTGCAACTGAAAGAATCTGAAAAATCAGGTCCTAGGAATTTCAAATTGTGGATCCAAAAGTTAGTGCATACTTTTGACCTTAATTTCTCTGTGCCTCAGTTCCCTGTCTGTAAAATAGGGACACTACTACCACCTCACCTCACAGGAGTATCATGAAGATCAATTAGTATGAGTGCTTCACAAATAATTATAGTGATGAGAGCCATAGAAAAACCTATGCGGCAATTAATAATTCTGTCTTCAGAGCAGGATTTGAATAGTGCACAATAAATAATGCCTAGGGCCACACAATGAACAGTGAAGAGAAAACAAAATATTGAATAGCTGCTCAGTAAGTGAACACGGACTACTGTGTGCACTAAATGAGGCTGGTGTCCTGTAGAAAAAAAATAGGATGTCATCACATAATTCCAGAATGTATCATAATGCATATGCACAAGGAGTCTGAATTAGTGTTACCAGGACAACCTTAGTTCTGGCATTATCTAACTTTGCAACTTTAATGATCCTTTAATGGTGCAACTTTAATGATCCTTTAATACATGTGTGCATGTATTAATAAAATGAATGCTATTTAAAATAAAAATTCATATGAAAATACGGGAGTTGAGGGAGGGCAGTGGAGAGGAATTTACCATACTAGTTTTAAAAATTTCACTCTCACAAATGTTCACCACACCTAAGATGTCTGGAGTAAATAAGAAGTTGCCCCTGTAGACATGTTATAGACAAAGTAGATTTTTAAAAAAATATTTTAAATTAAAAAATTAGTTTTTAAATTAAAAATGTAGTTTTTATTTAAATAAAATTGTTTAAGCTAAATACATTTTTCTTTTTAAAAATAAACCTATTTAAAAATAAATCTGAAATTATGACAACCTACGTCAAGGCCTAAATTTACTATAATCTATTAAAATAATTCAATTAAATAAAAAATATTAAACAGTACATTTTTGCTCTGAAGTTTTAAAGAAAGCTAACCTTTGGAACTCGTCAAGCACATGGAACAAGAGTTTGTTGAAGTGCTAACCACGTGTCTCTGATAGCAGGGGCAGAGAGAATATTTTCTTCATTTTAGTTTATTCAAATAGTTCAGTTCAATGACTAGGTCATTTAAAGTTCAGTAACTATTGGGAGTTGAAAAACCAGGAAAGCTTGTTTTCTTCCAATGTATGAATAAAAATTAGGTGAGAGAGGATGAGCTCTACTAGTACTAAAATCTTGAAGCATATGGTGACCAGAAACAATCAGTTCAATTCACAAAGTACAGACAATACTCCTTGGTTTGATGTTTTAAATGCAAAATGTTTTGATTCTTTTTTTTTTTAAATATGTATCCAGCACACTGAAGGTAATTATTTAAATATTGTTTGTGCATTTTTAATTGAATTCTAATTCGCATCCAAATAGAGATTGAAACAAATTGCGAGTAAAAATATTAATCTAGTAAATAAGAAACACATCAATCATCATTTCCTACCATAATAAAAAAAGGGAAAAATTAAGCATCTAATAAATGTTAAGCAATGTAATTGCTTAAATGTGTATAGATACAGTGTATCTGTCTGGTAAGCAAAAAGAGGTACCAAATGTAACTAAAAGACTCTAATTTAGTTGCAAATCAACATGTTTTAATAGTTACCAACTAATGAGAATCAATCGCTCTTTAGAAAAAGAACTAAAAAGTACAAATGCAAAACAAGATTAAAATCAAATATTTAAATTACTTCGATTAAAATTAATAAACTCTGTTTACAGAATAATTATCCATTTTGGGAGTCTCCCAAGCATTTGGTACTGGCCACATCTCATATGGTAATTCCAATGTTCCTAAGAACTTCAAAAAATTGGCCAATTCAAATAAGAGACAACTGAAATGAAAAGATCTCTATAGAAATGTTTTGGAACCCTTTTCAAAAACAGGTTCTGAAGACTGAAAGATGTACTCTGATTCCTTTCCTTAAACAGAATCTAAACCAGTCGTCCTCAACCTTTCCAGACTACTGTACCCCTTGTAGGAGTCTAATTTGCCTTGCATACCCCCAAGTTACACCTCACTTAAAAAAACTACTTGCTTACAAAATCAGACAAAATATAAAAGTGTCACAGCACACTTATTGAAAAATTGCTTATGTTCTCATTTTTACCATACAGTTATAAAATAAATCAATTGGAATATAACTATTGTACTTACATTTCAGTATATAGTATATAGAGCAGTATAAACAAGTCATTGTTGTCTGTATGAAATTTTAGGTTGTATGGACTTCGCTAGTGCTTTTGATGTAGCCTGTTGTAAAACTAGGCAAATATCTAGATGAGTTGATGTCCCCTCTGGAAGACCTCTAAGTACCCCCAGGGGTACACATACCCCTGGTTGAGAACCAGTGATCTAATCAACTGTGCTTTGCAGAGATGACCATGAGACCGCTTTGAACATATCTGCTATTACAACACATCTTAGGTTGGCAATCAGAGCTATTCTGCCTCAATGAGGGCCATATTCATGATGTGACTGCAGGCCTGCCCAGTCACAGCACTAATACAATACACTATTACACAGGTATTTAGACATGATTGTTTTAGTAATGACAGTGCCTACAGAGATGGTGTCAAAAACCACACCTACACCCAACATCCTCCAGGTTTACTCCTAGGCTCCTTCCCTCTCCCTCAGCTCCTCCATTATCCCTGACTCTCCCAAGCCTTTGCACTCTTCTGACAGGTGCAGGAAATGCAGTTCTGTATCGTAATTTAAATGAATTACACAAAGTTCTGTATTAATATGCCTAATAAGGAATCTATTTGTCAAAAAAAAAAAAAATTACCAGAATCTTTTTTTTGTCTGTTTTGTTACAGACATATTTGCTGACAGATATTTTGAAATAAATTACCAAAATAATTCAAACTGTCATGATTTATTCTGACAAATAAAATATGCAGAACTTTCAAATACTGTGTGCAGAATTTTTAATTTTTTGGTGCAGAATTCCCGCCGGAGTAACCAATCTGGTGCAACAACAGGCTGAAGCCTTGCTTTGTGAATGGCATAAATCTTTCCAAGATAACTGGTGAAGCACATTTGCTGAGCCTGAAGGGCTGCTAGGACTGAACCAATACCAAATCTCAGCATCTACTGGAAAGATACTAGTAAGAAAATTGCTTGAAGGAGAAATCCTTTAGAAGTATTCTGGGCTGGTATCTTATCAAGCTTACAGGATTCTCTCAAGTGTCTCAAAGAATAACCCCATTTATTAATAATATATGGAGATATACCTATCTCATAGAACTGGAAGGGACCCCGAAAGGTCATCAAGTCCAGCCCCCTGCTTTCACTAGCAGGACCAAGTACTGATTTTGCCCCAGACCCCTAAGTGGCCCCCTCAAGGATTGAACTCACAACCCGGGGTTTAGCAGGCCAATGCTCAAACCACTGAGCTATCCCTCCCACCATTCCACATCAGGAAATAAAGTTGCACCTTCTCTATTAGGTTGCTGTAAATACATCAGGCCCATGTCCAAGTCCTCTCAGTCAGCCTCTAATGACAGTTTATGGCTTTTGTCCCAATCCTCATAGTGATTAATGGATCAAACCCCAGTTATGTTAAAGACCAAATTTCAATCAACTGCTGAGACAGCTGTACTCCTGAACATTCTCAGTTCAGGGAATCCAGCTACGGAACAATCTTTCATCTGAAGCCAGTGGGTATATGGTCGGCGTGTCTAAGCTGTGCTGCCACTGCCCATGCTACCACAACTACACTATTTATACTAGTGTAGCTCGATGTGCTAGCGCAGGTATGTGTAGACTTGCTGGGAATCACAGCCCTACCTCATAATGCAGATGAGGTCTAAGAGTGCCTTCAGGCAGTTTAGCTTAGAACACTTTAAAGTGGACTAAGCTCAAGTGCACAAAGTTATTTTCAGTACACAATAAGAGGCCACACGGAGAATTAGTATAGAGTAGCTAGTGTGTTGTAAATCCATACCCTACCTTGCTGTTCCCTAACTTCCCATGTAAACAAGCCCTTGGTAAATTCAATGCCTTACTGTTTTTAGGAAACACTGCAAACCCTCCTCTTCAAAAAGACTTTTCCATCATAATGGTACCCACAACTCTGACTCCCCCTTCTATATGAAAAGAACCCAACAAAAACAAATCAACCAATTTTTTTTTTTTTTTTTTTTTTTAAATACTCTACCCCAGTCAGAGGTTTTATCCTGAAAAGGGTAAAGTACCAGACATACTGCAAAGTCTAGTAGGGACTTCGCTATTATTATTAATTTTAAGTGGAAATGTGACAGAGTATAGTCCTAAAATAGAAAAAAACAAGTTAAATGTTATCTTCAGCTAGAAGATAAGTAGGAACACTATTACCATCTTTTGATGTTCATTGTCTTGTATGTTTCTTTTCAACATTTTTCTGTATTTCTACATTTTGTGTAATTAAGTTACTGGAAAACCAACTGCTTACCAGTGAGAAATGAGATCCTGTTGTTGGAACAGTAAAGTTATTTTTATTGCAGTATTCTAACTTTGAAGGTCTTAGTTTTTTCCATGCTCTTTGAAGCATTAATCATTTACAGCTTAATAACAGCAATTTCAAAGCAAGGGTCATTATGTCCTTTCCATGAAGCTTCACAATTCTGAACAACATCGCCAAGTAGACCTAATATGCAACTACACCATGCTCATCTCCCGGGCACTGCTTGAAGCAGCTGGGCTTCTTTCCTGAGGTGAATCAGTGCTGATGCATCTTTGTGTCAGAGTTTTCTCCCTCGCCACTCCCAACCCAGAATGTTATCCTCATCATCACCATCCCAGAAGAAAGGTTCATGTCCAAAGCCTCTTATTTATGAATGACTTGCACCATAGTTCACCTTTTCTTCAGTTATATTTTTGAGTTGGTGTCAAAACTTTAGAATAATGTGACTCAAATATAAACTGAGAGACTCAGAGTCAAAGACGATTTTTAAAACACATCAACAATGCAAAGGCAATCAGTGTGTGCAACAGGTTACCAAAACAATTGCAAGAATAACTGTGCAAAAATAAGACATATATATGGGGAAAACAATATAAAAAGTGTATAGTGATTAAGAGAAACATTTTCAAAAGTACCTATGAGAGTTAGGAGTCTTAGGGCTTGTCTTCACTACGCAGCTAAATCAGCGCTGCTGCAATCAATGCAGCGGCATTGATTTAGTGGGTCTAGTGAAGACATGCTAAATCAGTGGTGATCAACCTGCAGCCCATGGGCCGCAAGCGGCCCATCAGGATAATCTGATTGTGGGCCACAAGACATTTTGCTGACATTGACCATCCACAGGCCCGGCCCCCCGCAGCTCATAGCGGCCACAGTTCGCCATTCCTGGCCAATAAGAACTGTAGGAAGCGGCGGGCCACAGAGATGTACTAGCCTCCATTTCCCACAGCTCCCATTGGCTGGGAACGGCGAACCGCAGCCACTGGAAGCTGTGGGGGGGCTGTGCCTGCGGACGGTCAACGTCAGCAAAATGTCTCGCAGCCCGCAATCAGATTACCTTGATAGGCTGCAGGTTGCCCACCACTGCATTAAATTGATGGGAGAGTGTCTCCCATCGATTTCTGTACTCCACCTCAATGAGAGGCGGAAACAATGTCAGTGGGAGAACAGCTCCCATCGACACACCGTAGTGTGGACCCCGCGGTAAGTAGACTTGAGTTAAGTCAACTTGAGTTATGCTATTAACGTAACTCAAATTGCATAGCTTAGATCAACCAGCAGCTGTATTGAAGACAAGCCCTAAGTTCCATTGACTTGAAATGGGACTTCGTGACGTCTGAAAATTGGATGCAGGCACACCTCCTCATGCCAAATTAAGGTATAGAGAGAGTGGAGAAGGACAAGATAGAAGGATCACAAAGGTCTTCCACTCCCCAAATTCCAGTTTTCAAATAAGTTCTTCCACAGTAACTGTAACTAAGAACAACTGGGGAAAAAATTATAACAGATTATATCAACAAACAAATACCTTTGCTTTTTAGTATTACTGGCAGGAGTTGTTTTTGGAGAGAGTATAAATGGGTATTTTCTGGTGCAGTCACAGTTTGAGCTTTTGACATTTCTTCTAATCTTGGAGGAATAACTCCAGAAGCCGTGGCTGCTGCATCATCCTTTGCTGTTAACGTTGATAGTAAAGATGAAGGATTCCCAAATGTCAAAACCTTGGGGCTTTTAGTACCCGGTAAATTTTTAAGTGAAATGCTAGTAGAATCCCAGTCTGATACATCTGAAAAGAATATCAGATTTAAAAGAATTAAAATGCAGACAGTAATGCTAAATTCTAGTAGCATATGCAGTCATCCATGACCATCACATAGTAGACTGCATCTTTCTACCCTCAGATGCACATGTAGTGGTCAGAGTTATCCCAACAGTATCAAAGCCACTTAGGGCTTGTCTATACTTACGCGCTGGTTCGGCAGCAGGCAATCGAACTTCTGGGTTCGATTTATCGCGTCTTGTCTGGACGTGATAAATCGAACCCAGAAGTGCTCGCCGTCGACTCCGGTAATCCTGCTCGGCGCGAGGAGTATGCGGAGTCGACAGGGGAGCCTGCCTGCCGCGTCTGGACTGCGGTAAGTTCGAACTAAGGTACG